>NW_028277124.1:4918750-5069687 GCF_059951505.1 Python bivittatus | reverse complement strand
TCATGAAGTTTTACAAAACAAACTGGAACACACTCTGGTTACTGCTCTCTCAGCTCCTACTTTCCATTCATTTATGTTAAGCAAAGAGGTTTTTGCAAGAAATCCTTCATTACCATGGAGATCATAGATCCAGTGTCATACATTTGAGGGTACAGATCGGCCTGTATAATATTGCCATGTTAATCAATTGAGGAATCATTCTTCACAGAGTGAGTTGACAACACTTTACTCATCAGAAGCATTGTTTACAAAGCATTCTGGAGCTGATGCCCATACTACACCTATAGAATCACGAGTGCCAGTTTTGGATGACGTGGATCATTGCTTTTTTCAGCAGTTGTGGAAGAAAATTTCTCTGGACTTTCTACATCCACCAGTTGATGCGAGTCCATTTTGTGAAAAGACTCCCCCTCACTGATTAGAAGGTCACATTTAATAAGGGGTCAGAATTTTATGCATGCTCAAGGGTGCTGTGTGTTAGTAATATCTTTTGGCCCATTGCAGTTTGTGTAGTTTGAAAGAGCTTCAGAATTTTTCGAGCAGCCTTTTAATAGTTGGTTTGTAAAGAATAGTTGTTATTGAACCTGTGTGCGCTCCTTCACACACCTGATCAATTGGGCAATTAAAGCATCTGTCTTTCTGTCTTGGAAGGACCTTTATACACTTACTTATATTAATGTACTAATTTAAATTAATATTCTTGGACAATTATTATTATGCAAATTTCCAGTTGATTGTATGAAACTGAAAAAGAAACAAAATGAAATGTATCATGAAAAAATTCCCATTATACATTAGGATTGTGAGATTACAGAAATGCCATCATGATGTCTTATGGTCTTTGGGGAAGCAGGAACTGACGCAAACAGGGATCAGAGCTTAAAGGGAAATGTTTTGATTTTGGTCCCCAGAGTTTTAATTTGTGTCATGGAGAAAACTGTTGGTGTATCATTTTCAACAATGTTTGTCCAAAGTCATCATCATGACTTGAATCTTTTTATGTGAAACTGTGCATGTATTTGCAAAGTATTGTTCCTAAATGATAAGAAGTTGCACAGTGATAAATGTAATTCTCTCAGAGGGAATTAGTACAAGAGGACATAGAATCACTTTATAATATTTATTTTATTTGCCAAAAGGCAAGCAGAGCATAAAGAAGCTAATAAATGGAGTGCTATGTGTGACCCATTATGCAAAGACCTAGTTCTCTGGAGAAGACTCTAATGCTGGGAAAGATGGAAGGAAGCAGGAGAAGAGGATGACCAGCAGCAAGGTGGATGGACTCAGTTATAGTGGTGATGAGTGCACCATTGGAAGATATGAAAGACCAGGTTAGGGGCAGATGGTCATGGAGAATATCTATCTATGTGGTCGCTAAGAGTCAACACTAACCTGATAGCACATAATCAAACAATCAGTCAAGTACGTGAAACACATTTAAAATAAAACAGAAAAGCCATTTAAATATAATCAAATAAAATTACAATAAAATAATGTTTTATACACACACGCATGCGCACACGCACACACTGTATTTGGGTACACACACACACACGCACACACAAATACTGGGCAGAAAACAGGAAGAAAACATTTGTATGTAAAACTGTTCACCCTGTTTAAGACTCAAAGACATAGTTCAAGCATTATTTTTTTTAGCATAGGCCCTTTATCCTTTGTATTCCCCACATACAGTCTAATTACAGTAGTCGTGAAACAAAAGATTCTGCTTTAATTTGAAAGTTACATTTTCTTTCTTTCTAAATAGAGGAATGTGCGGCAATACCACAAGTATTCATTAGGCTATATTTTTGCTGAACATAACATCCCATCCGAAAGGAACCTTACAGAATTTGCAGACTGCATTATAAACAAACCTACTCATTTTAAGACAGTCTCACAAAATATCTTCCTACAGTCAATTTCTCTTACAAATTTAGTATTATGGGGTATTTCCAGTAACCCTCAAAATCCAAATGCTTGCAGTTTTTTGTGAATGTTAAGCTTTTTAAATCTTGCTTCTGTCACCATCATTGACACTGTAAAAAAAAAGTAGTAGTAGTGGAAAGGTTAAAACACACATCAACAAAAAGTTATTGTAGCTACCGTATTTTTCCGACTATAAGACGATACTTTTTTCTAAAATCCTTACCCTAAAAACTGAAGGGCGTCTTATTCAAGGAAGTCAGCCGAGAATCGCACGGTTCCAAACTGCCCATACTTTGTTTCTGCAGAGAGGCTTCCTCCTATTGCTAGCCTCCAATCACGAGTGAAATAGCTTGTCTCCCAAACAGACTTCCTCCAATCACGAGCCTGATGTAACTGATGTCAGCTGATGCTGAACAAACCAATTAGAGGAAGGCTGATTGCAGAGACAAGCTATCGGCAGTTTCACTCGTGCTTGAATGTAATCAGTTAAGCAAAAGAGCCTGGAAATAGAGCTGCAGAGAGACGGTTTGGACCTCCTCCCACCGAGTGTATCAGGTCAATGTTAACTAATTACTAAATAAAAATGTGTTCTGCACTATCTTTAAAATATTGATTTTTTAATTTTGGGCTGGAAAAGTGGGGGTCGTCTTGTATATGGGGGCGTCTTATTGTCCTAAAAATATGGTATATGGGCTGGGGTGGGGGAGTTCATTTGACAAGATACATACATGAAAGTAGTCATAATTTTTTTGTAATGCTCTGACTTCCATTGACTCTGAAATCAACAGCACTGGTTTTGATAGTGGAGTCCTTCTCTGCTTCCTATATATACGCAAAATTTCTCATGGCAATGGGCTTAGCTTGGCAGCTTAGCTTGGCCTTAATGTCTCGTCTCTACAAGGCTAATCATTGTTTCAGCTAACTCCAGCTAGAAGTTCCTAGCTAGCTCTTTCAAATTCATGGCAGACCCTGGATCCAGTATACCTGTTTCTATCACTATTTGGTGGATGATATTTTCACAAATCAGCAGGGTATTATATTCCAAAAGCTCAAAACAAATGTTCAGCTATCACAAAAACTAATTTTTTTTTTTAGGAGTGAAGGGGGTTAAGTCCCTGGTTATTCATTCTCATTGACTGAGATGTCCAAACTTGTCAATGAGATTACCATCATATTCAAGTAGCAGTTTTTCATAAGTTACAAATCAATTGATGTACTTAGTAATATAGCACTGTTGATGGTGATTTTTCACTAGGATTAGAAGCTAAGCAGAACTGGTTAGTATTTAGATGGAGGATCATCAGAGAATTCCAGGAATTCTAGGATGGGAAGTAAAAAAAATATCTTGGAGCACAGCAGTGGCAAACACTCCCCTGTGGTCAAGAAAAACTACATCGATATGTCCATGAAGTCAGCAAGAGTCAAGTTCAACTCGATGACTTTGTCTTTTCATATAATAGTGTTTCTCTACTTTAAAAAAAAAATGGATTCTGGAGGCAGAAGACCAGGTACAAAAGAAATTATTGTTCCGCTAGATGGGTCAAAGCACTTCTTAAGTAAGGGAGAATCATATTTTCAGTAAAAAAACTGATTCAAATGGCATTGCTTCTACTGGGATGCCTATTAGTGGTTAGGATGTTGGATTATGGGCAAAGACAGCCAGGTTTTAGCCTACCATGGAAACTCACTGGGTGACTTTGGACCAATCACTCTCTCTCAGCCCAAGCTACCTCACAGGGTGGTTGTTGTAGGAAGTAGGAAGGAGCCCTTGAATGAAAGGTGGGATATAAAACTAATAAAGAAATAACAGAAAATATGAGACCATGCAGTTATTCAAACTGAGTTTGTAATTTTCCAGTGTGACCTAAAGAGATCAATCTATTGGTGCCTACTGATCTCATAGTAGCTCTTAGACACGTATTGTGAGAGCCTCTTCCTTACTACTGTTCCCAGGGAGCTATTGCATAGAGGTGGCTGGGTTCCATGCAAAAGGTCAAGGTTTCCCAGAATCTCCTTCTTATTCCTGCTACTACCTCTCCTGTCCAGTGTTCAGGAGTCAGATGACAGCTGTGAACCTTATAATAGAAGGCCAAGACAGAATCCAAACTGTATGCAATTGTATTGATTATGTGCTATCAAGCTGGTATCGACTCTTAGCAACCACATATGTAGATGTTCTCCATGATGATCCGTCCCCAGCCTGACCCTTCAGGTCTTCAAATGGTGTATCCATCGCTGTTGTAATCAAGTCCATCCACCTAGCTGCTGGTTATCCTCTAATTGCATATTTATTGTATTATCACTGATGCAGCTTTATGGAGCTTTACAAGGTACACACGCAAGTAAATAAAATAAGAGCTCCCTTTCTTATTATTGATTGTAAATATCCACAGTGGGGATGCCAATAATCATGGGATGCAGAAAAACAGGGCAAAGATAACAAAGGAGAGATAAACTGGGAATGCTAAAAGTAACAGGCAAATGTGAATAAATGAAATGAATGCATACCCAGGCTTAATTTATGTTGGGAATGAGGATTTAGAAGTAAATCCAAAGCCTTGACTGAAAAGGTAGGTTTTCAAAAAGGACCAGAAGGAAGAGAGAGGGAAAGAGAGAGAATTAACGCAATATAAATGATCAGGTAGAAGTATTCTAATTCAATTTAATTTATTCGATTTAGGCAGTGCCTGAATCTAAACCGACTCTGGGTGGTGTACAATAAAACTAAACAAATGGAAAATACAATATAATAGAGTTACAAAAAGAAAAGGAACAAGGAACAAGAATTCAGCTAACAACCACCACACTCCCAAACATATATGTCAGGGGCTCCAACCATCTGGGAGAACAGCCAGGTCTTTAAGACTTTCTGGAACACCAAAAGGGTGGAAGCCGCATGGATATCAGGAGGAACCTTATTCCAGATGGCAGGCTCCATTACAGAGAAGGCATGCTTCCTGGGTCCTGATAGATGATACTGTTTAATTGAAGGGACCCAGAGCACACCAAACCTTCAGCTCCTACTAGCTGGGCAGACATCACAGGAGATAGGCGGTCCCTCAGGTATCTGGGCCATATACATGTATGCTTTTAAGGGACATAACCAGCATCTTGAATCATACCCAGAAACATACTGGTCACCAGTGCAGCTTACAAAGTAGGGATGTCACATGAGCATACCAAAGCAAGCCCATCACTGCCCACATCACTGCATTCTGGACCAGTTGAAGCTTCCAAGTGGTCTTCAAGGGCAGCTCAATGTAGAGCACATTGCAGTAGGCAATCTGTGAGGTGACTAGTGTATAAGTGACTGTCTGAAGGTCTTCCTAATCCAGTAAAGGGCACAACGGCATACCAGATAGGGTTGTACAAAGGCCTTCCTGGCCACAACTGCTACTACAGGAAACTGTGTGTTCAGGAAGACCCCCAGATTGCACACCACTCTTGGAGAAGTGCCATCGCATTCCATTAAACATGGAATATTCTCAGATCCAAGTGTCCCTAATACACACAACTGCTCAGTTTTGTCAGGATTGAATCAGAGTTGGTTCTTCCCCATACTGGACTGCACAGCCTCCAAGCAAGGGACAGAAACTTGACAGCCTCCTTGGCTGGCCTGGGGTTGATGAATATAATTGGGTATAATCAGCATACTGACAATACTGAACCCCAAACCTGCAGATGATCTCACCTAGCAGTTTCATCTAGATGTTGAACAAGAGGGGAGAAAGCATCGAGCCCTGTATCCTGCAAAGGAGTGGCCTAGGGAATTACCTCTCTCCCCCAGACAATACCACCTGGAACCTGCCTTGAAGGATGGCTGGAGACAGGATGATAGTTGTCTAAGAAGGGATCCCCTGCTTGAGGAGAAGGTACATGACCACCTCCTTCAAGGCCAAGGGCACCACCCCCTCCCTCAAAGAGGCTGACACTTCAGCATGAACCCAACCACTGACCACCTCCCTGCTTGCCTTCATAATTCAGAAGGGATTTGGGCCCAACAAACTGGTGGCCAAACTTTCAGTGCAGAAAACCCTGTCCACTTCCTTAGGAGTCACCAGTTCAAATTCATCCCAGATCACACTAGAAGACATGTTGGCAGGACCTGCCCAGTTGGAGTCCCAGTCAGAGAGGATCTGAGCAACTTTATCCACCAGATAGTCAGAATATTCCTCAAAGTGGCCCTGCAGACGGTCCTCTGGCCCATCCCTGTCTAGTAGGGACTGGATCACCCTAAATAAGGCTGCTGGACAGCTATCCTCAGATGCAATAAGATTGGAGAAATATTGATGTTTCACCATCCTTATTGCCATGAATAATTAATCCCTAATATTGAGAGTCAGTTTGGTGTAGTGGTTAAGGCATCAGGCTAGAACCAGGAGACCATGGGCTCTACTCCTGCCTTAAATACAAAGCCAGCTGGGTGACCTTGGGCCAGTCACTCTCTCTCAGCCCTAGGAAGGAGGCAATGGCAAACCACTTCTGAAAAACCTTGCAAAGAAAACTGCAGGGACTTGTCCAGGCAGTTTCCAAGAATTGGACATGATTGAATGGATAGGGAAAAAAATCCCTAATATGGGCTCTTACCCATGTTTGGTCAGACTTGCTCTGAGTCTTCCTCCAATGGTGCTCCAGTTGTCTGTCCAGGCATTTCATCTCCTGGAGCTCCAAAGCATGCCCCACAGTCAGTGCGGAGAGGCCACATAGGGGTGATTCAGTCCAAAACCCCAGCCACCCATCCATTCCAAACAGTGACCAAGGCTTTGGCAGAACCACCCACCAGATCCTTTGGGAAAACCCCAAGCTCACCTTGGAAACCCACTGGGTCTATCAGTCACCAATCAAATAGGTCTTGTCTCCCCACAGAGGAGGATGAGTCATATTCAGTGAGCCTGAAGGTGCTCAAAGTGTGATCTGTCCATGGCAATGGACTGATGTCAATGTCCTCTACTACCAGGTCACACTGTAACTGCCCTGAGATGAAAATCAGATTTAACGTGTGGCTGCCAGAATGAGTCAGGCTGTCAATGATTTGGGACGCATCCATGGTTGCCATGGAGGCCATGAACTCCTGAATTATGGCAGATTCAACACCACCAGGTGGCAAATTGAAATCCCCATGTACCAATATCCTTGGGGACTCTTTTGCCAGCCCTAGGTATAAATATGGTGTCATGGGAAAAGGATTAGAAAAACTACAATTGCAGAGGTCATAGACAGGGATATAGTAACAACTAAGGTGAAGAAAATCTTCAACATCCTGAAGAAGGGCTTTAACAATGAAGTTGATGTGTTTGTGTTATTGGGTAGGAAGGAAGGAAGTTAGCGTTAGGTGCTTGAGGAGAAGCAATCTGCTATGCCCTGTCAAATCAAGAGTGTTTTGGACAAGTCAGTGGCTAACTATATGACCGAGCTCCTCTGCCTGATAGATTTTCAGGTGCAAATGTAACAAACAGAGTGCACTGCTTATTCAAGTAAGGTAATGGCATTATTCCTGTATTTTATGGCATGAGCTTCGATAATTTAATTTGCTATGCTCACAAATGTTTCTTAGATCTGTTTTAACTATAGGGAAGTCTTGGGAAACAGATGGAGTATATGAACCAACACCACCTTATTCAGATCCCCTGTGCCATTTTAATCTATAAATCACAGGACCTACAACTGTCACCTCACCTGGTGGAACAGCTCCAGTTCAGGGCACAAGAATTTGTAGGGAGGTTTTTTTATTGTTGGTTGTCCTAATTTTTGTATATGCTCACAAGAAGATAACAAATCTAGTTCTGGATGTACATTTCTTGCATTTTGAGTGGGGAGGGCAGCAATGTATGGCTCTCCAAATACCGTTGGACAGGAATTCCAATAATATTTCACCATTCGCCATGCTGGCAGATGATGATAAGAACTGGAATTCAATAATATCTTAGACCACTGGGTCACATCTTACTCATCCAGGCTTGGAGCAAAGCAAATCACAGTCCTTTGCCTCATCATTTGTGGCTACAGCTCTACTATCTAAGGCTGAAATTTCAATCACTTGCATTCATAGCCTGAGGAATTGTTAACTTTGTAAATTATATCTGATCTGTTAATTTGTAATTTGTAATACAGATCTGTAATTTGTATAATTACAAATTATAGTTGTAAACTAATTTATAGTTTCATGCAAGCAGAAGATTGGGCTGCCATTTGTACTTAGTGGTTAGTGAGTCACAGATTTTGCAGGTCCAACTTTCAAGATCAATTAAAAAACAAAGTACAAAGTAGCTGAGAGTACAAAATGTTACAGCCTCAATCCAGTTTTGGGCATGCGGTTGGGATTATGCAGGCAAAGTTATCTCTAAGCACAATAAATGTGGCGATTAATTGTTGGCAGGGAAGAATGCCTTTATCCAGCCCACCTGCTTCCCTATCCAAGTAACCAATGCATACAATTACTGGTTTTTAAATAAGGTGTCATTGCTAGATCTGGGGAAAGAAGCAAATGTGTATTTATTGTCTGCATCCGTATTTCCTTACTCAACTAGGCCTCTTTACACAGATCAGGGCTATGATGGAATCTCTTCCTTGATCTCATAAGAATTCTGAAGTTGTGGAAATGGACTTTTAGCAATATGAAAAAAAAATTCTGATCGAATACTTTCAGCTTTATTGCAAAGAGCCCTAAAACATATAAACTGCATGTTATTATCTAAAAATGGCAAAACCCCACACATTTTACATATCATGAAGTACTAAACACATTGGAAGCAAAAGGGAGTCGCAAAGATAGAGGTTCTGGTTATTCACAGAAAAGGGGGTAAATCAGGAGATATTGCAAAAGTATAAGCAGCTGGCATTTGTAAATGATGTCAATTATTAAAGTATTGATTTACCTTCAGGAAAAAAAGCACTTCTGGATATGGATGTTATTTGCTTGATAGATATGGCAGACTGAATATCTGCAAATGGTAGAGTATAAGATTTATATCTTGTGCTTTTGTCCAGAGCTATTTTTGCATCTGTTATTGCAAGCTTAGCATTTCTTGGGTTTCAGAAGGTACAAGGCTGATAATAAATCACTCATGTTGGTTTGTTCTTTTAAACTGCATAACAAAATTTAAACTAAGCTCTATACACAGTGAAAATTTTAGAACATGTATCTTGCAGATATATCAACTTGATTAAACTAACGTGCATCAATCCTTGCTCACTTGACCATTCTGCAGCTTTTGATACCATCCACCATGATATCCTTCTGGATCGGCTCAGAAGATTGGGGGTGCTCTCTCTGCTCCTATTCAACATCTACATGAGGCTGCTGGGTGAGCTCATCCATTGCCATGGGGTGAGGTATCATCAGTACGCTGAGGATACCCAATTATATACCTCTGCCCCGGCGAATTAAGTGATGCCGAGGATGTCTTATCCTGGTGCCTGACGGCTGTGAGGGTCTGGATGGGGAACAACAGGCTTCAGCTGAACCCTGCCAAGACTGAGTGGATTTCAGTTTTGGGGCCTTTGGTTCTAGAACAATGCCATCTTTGGTGTTGGATGGGGTTGCACCTCCCCCAAACAGACCCGGTGCACAAGTTGGGGGTCCTCCTGGACTCATGAGTTCTGCTTGAAGAGCGGGTGGCAGCTGTGGTCAGGAAGGCCTTTGCACAGCTTTGTATTGTGTGTCCGTTGAGCCTGTTCCTAGATCAGGGGGCTCTGCTCATGGTCAGTCAGGCCCTACTCACCTCCCAGTTGGACTACTGTCATGCACTCTACATGGGGCTGCCCTTGAAAAGTATCCGGAAGCTTCAGCTGTACAAAATGCAGCAATGCTGATAGTTATGTGTACCGCTAGAACAGCACACATTACACTTCTGCTCTGTGAGGTGCATTGGTTGCCAGTCTGCTTCTGGGTCTAATTCAAGGTGCTGGTTTAAAAACCTTTAAAGCCCTTCATGGCGTGGGGCCAGGTTATTTGAGGGACTGCCTCTCCCTGATTATATCTGTCCATCCCATTAGACCCAGCAGAAGAGGCATGCTATGGGTCCCATCTGCTAGGGAGCTACACTTGGTGGGGCTCAGGAGGTGGACCTTCTCTGCTGTGGTGCCCGCCTTATGGAACATCCTCCCGCCCCCCAAAGTGAGGCTAGCTGCATCCCTGTTGATTTTCCAGAAGTCCCTCAAAACCTGGTTATGCCATCAGGCCTGGAGGCCCCAGTGGACTGGCGAGGTACTAAGGTGGCTCCATTGTTGTTGACATCTGCTGTCCTTTCTTAGCCTTTAATTGCAATTTAATTTTTTTTCCGAATAATTGTTTTTTATAATTGTTTTATAATTTTATTGTACTGTGCCCAGAGCTCCATTTTTATGAGATGGGTGGCCATATAAATTTGATGAATAAATAAATAATAGATGGCTAAAGCCTGAAAAGTTGTAATTAAAATTAACATACATTAGGGATTTGGAACGTTCACCTAAAAAATATAAAGTTCAAATGTGACAAAAAGTTACATTTGAAATATCATAGACATATACTAATTAGAGAACTGCTATTTGCTGCAACTCAAAACTGAGAGAACAAATTATGGTAAACATTGAAAATAACATCATTTTACAAAGTGTTCTCTACTCCATGGCATCATAACATTTAGTCCATTGAAGGAGTTCATTGATACTTTCCGTACGTTAGACTCAAGTCCTAAAGAAAAGATCATGGTAACCATCCCCTAGTTATGGAGCTGCATCTCACAGCAGACTTGTCAGTTTATCAAAACTTCCAAAATTGTATATAGCCCTTTTAATTGGATTAACAAATCATTATATGATGGCTGTTGTGGGTCTTCCGGGCTGTGTGGCCGTGGTCTTGAAGTCTTGTTTCCTAACGTTTCGCCAGCATCTGTGACCGGCATCTTCAGAGGGCACAGAGAGAACTGCTCCTGTCTGTGCTCCTGCACTCTGAAGATGCCGGTCACAGATGCTGGCGAAACGTTAGGAAACAAGACTTCAAGACCACGGCCACACAGCCCGGAAGACCCACAACAGCCATCGTATGACATCATTATATGTCAGAAGTCAGTCCTTGATATACCTATTTTCTGGTCTTGGTAAGTCAGTGTCCCCTTGTTGTTATTTTCACTCAAAGCCCAAAATATACATAAAGATGAAAGCATAAGTATTTATTAAATACAGAATCATGGTATCATAAGCTTATTATAACATTAAAAGAAAGATTTATTTCAAAATTAAAATGCTCAGAATTTAAATCTTAGGATCAGAGTTATGACTTTCTTCTTTAATCCTGCAAATTACCATGTAAAATTAAGATGCTTTTTTCTCTCTTTTTGTCTCTCTCCCCCCCTCTCTCTCAAAAGTGAAAAGGAAGCCAGAAGTGTTTCAGAGTCACCCCAGTAAGATGAGAAGAATGAGACAATTATAGAGCAACAAATATTTTGAAAAAGATCATAACTTAAAAGCAGGTAACCTAATCATGCCATACTCTCTTGCCATATGGAATTTTCCTATATTTTCCATATGGTATTGCAGATGGTAAGGCTCTGGATCTTGCTAATGAGTATGCTCTTCTATCTGTATGATATTTAGCTGGCTTGAGCAAGCAATTTTATACAAATCATAATTACTTGGAACCAAAGAGACGTCAGTTTGGTGTTCCGTATAATTAACTCTTGCTTTAGTGCTTGCTTTAAGATGTTCAGGCCCTAAAACCAAGAATAATCCTGGTGAAAAGCCATATAAATGGAATTTAGCTTCTAATTAACAATCTCATGAAAGACCAAGTCTAGAAGGGGCTAGATTTAACTTTAGCCATCAATTAAACATGGCAGCCCAAATCCTCACTTCAATTTTCAATAGTCTGGCTTCAACTTTTAAACACTATTTGGTATGCATTTGAGGGCTTGGAAAATAGATTTTAAGAGTTAGGATTGAACCACTTCTAGGAAGGAAATTGTCCTTACAGTAGTTCCTATTCCTATGCTTGTCTTTTGTTGATACTTTCCTTAAACATTGGCAGAGGCATCAGCAGAGGGAGTCAAGAGTGGGCAAATATTGATAGAGCACCATGCTGTTGCAAGCACCACCTCTTGTATATGTGTGTTGCAACACTGTGTGCACTGCGTGCAGTACGAAAGGGGCAGAGTTTGCATTGCAACAGCGTAATGCCGTTATTGTTTTGGTAAAAGCATCAGAACCCCATGGATAGCTATGAATGTTGGGAGTGGGGTTTACTAGACTTGATATTCTTCAGGTTTTGGAAGATGGAATATATGCTGCTTTTTGCAACTGGAAAAAAGTGGGCTATGAAGATAATAAATGAATAATACAATCACATTCATGAACACAGACGCAATGAGATGCGGAACTATATTCTACTGCAATAGGTCATTGTAAACACTTGATGAACAGCATAGTAGAGAATATATGTAGGTTCTTGATGTTCCCTGAGCTTGGTTTTCTTCTTGGAGATGTTCTATTGCCAGAGTAGGTAACATCATCAGTGTCAGAGATAATGTTACCTAGTCTGGTAATGAAACATGTAGAACAAGAAAAGGAAGCACAGGGAACACCAAGAACTCAACATAAATATAGATTAGTTTATATTTTGTGTAACTAGGTAAAAAAATATAAACTAATCTATATTTTACTAAAAGACAATTACGACTATGGGCTTAATAGTTTTATAGGATCTCTTACAGTATTGTTGCTTGCTTGCATAGCACTTAAGTGTGTATCAAATAAAAATATTACTACTACTACTACTAAATAATAATATATATTTTAAAATTTAAAATTTTTAAACTTTTTGATGTTGTATTTTAATAATCACTTTTTAATCTTTTATAATGATGGTTTTATCTATTTGTTATTTTATTTAATTGTACGCTGCCCAGTCACTTTGTGTGAGATGGGCGGCTATATAAATGTGATATATAAATAAATAAATAAAATATTACTTCAGTGGTGTCACCAGTGGACTGAGAACAATGAAAATCAACAGCTGAAGCATATAATCCTTTCATGTGGTATAATTCTTGTAGCTACTTTATGCTCCAGTGCACAGTGGGCCTCCTGCCAGTTTTGTTAGTTCATTAATATGGGACTGGTCTATTAGTTGCTGCTTCTAAGCCAGTGAGACTTACGTTCCAAGCAAGTGTACTTAGGATTACACGTTTATTACCTTACCTTGTGTATTTACCTGAATTTAAGGAATTCCAACTTCAAACTCACCAAAGCTGGGCTTTAGTCCTAAATGGCAAGGGTGGCTGGTAACATACATAGCGTAGCAAGGAGGAACAGAGATAAATGTGACATTTCCATTTCCCTCTGCCATCACTATCACGTCAAAGGTGTAGCTATTTGCATTGGAAAACTCCTTTATTCAAATCCTTCATGTTCCTGTAAACAAAGAGCTTTACTTCTGGATAAACATAACATGTAGCAACTGGCTACTGTATTAAAATCATTGCCTTTGCTGAATTAAATGCGGGTTTGAGTTTACACAACATGCTAAGCCAAAACTAAAGAAATCACATTATGACTTAGTGCAATGAGTGCGTTCAATCACAGAGTTTCATATTTGTAGCAGCCTAACATGCCTGAATGTAAATAAATTATTACTTAGTTGGATGTCAATAAAATATGTAAATAGACTGGGAAAATCCTTTTAAGCACTAGATTGCAGCAAAGAGGTACAAAATTTGAACTCCTTGCTGCCAACTAGCGGCCAACTAACTAGATTTTACATGCAATTAATTAATTGTGTTTATAATTTAAAACAAGTAAATAATAAGTCCTACAAGTAAAGGAAACAAAGTCGTTGTTCGTTTATTGTAGAAAAATAGTAGAGGTCAACTCCATGGCACCTTATAGCGTATACTAAGACTGTACTGTAATTTTGTACTCACTTACCGAAAGATAAGCCGCACTAAAGGCAGTGGGATTTATCCCGGGTAGAAAGAATAGGGTTGTCTTGTAGCCAATTTTTTAAAAGCTATGTCTGTACAGACTCTGCATTACGCAATGCACGAATGGAATCCTAAAGTGACAGGCAACAATCCTGGAGTGTGTGAAACTGAGAGAAAGCAATTTAAAGGGAAACCAAATACAAAATGAACTCCCCCCTTCCTCGAAATTTGGTTGGCCCCAACCCTATCTGGTTTTAAGGCGGCCCTGAAGAGGCGGTTCTTCCCTCCCGCGCTGGCGTATCTGTAATAAATAAATGGCGTACCTGACCCCCAGCGCAGCATTTTTTTAAAAAAACAATTCCCCCGTGTTTTGAACCCTCGTTAGCCGCCCAGAGTCGCCTGGTGAGCGGGTGGCCATATGAAATTTAACCAATCAACCAATACATAGCTAATAAAACAAAATCACCCTGTCCTCTAACGGTTGATGTATAACCGTCTGGCACCCGCCGATTTACGATTACATCTCGTGCACCTGTTTAAAGTGAATTCTGGTTCAGTTTATGCCATTGTAAAAACGAGCATTTTGATGCTATAAGACTAAGGGTTAAATCAGCGAGAGCTGCACGTGCGCTAAAGAGCGAAAGCGTTTGCTTATCCCTCTGCAGAATCAGGACGGCATTCGCGCGGGCCGAAAACCCCAAGGCGCAGAACAGACAACTAAAGCAGGAGATGGGACTACGCATGCGCCCGAGGACAGGCGTAGTTTGTCTAAACTTGTATGGGCGGAGTCTAAAACATCTGTTCTCGAATCCTATTATGTTCCACGCAAAGGGGGGAAAAAAAAAGACAGGCCTTCCTTGAGCCGGAAGAGGAAATGGTGCTCCAGCGTTCATGGCCGCGCTCCTAGCAACGTAGGGACCGGTGCAGCGAAAGAGGTGGTCGCGGAGGGGCTTGGAGTTGCTCTCTGGTTCCGCGGGATGGCGGAGAAGTTCGACTCCCTGGAGGAGCACCTGGAAAAGTTCGTAGAAAACATCCGGCAGCTGGGCATCATTGTCAGCGACTTCCAGCCTAGCAGCCAAGCGGGACTTAGCCAGAAACTGTGAGTACGTCCCTCCCTCGCCTCCCCTTCCGACTCGGGCTCCCCAAATCCTTCCTCCAAAGCGAGCGGGGCTGGCGGGGGACACAGCAATTGGGGGTTGTGTGATGGTCACCGGGCGGATGGCGTTTTATTTAAAATAAATCCCACGGTTTCACTGGTAATTGAATAGCAAACATTACCATGATGATGATGATGATTTTACATTTATTAGCCGTCCAACTCCAATAGGCTTTGTTGTTGTTGTTGTTGTTGTTGTTGTTGGAATCTCTTTTCACCCACTATTCCACAACGTGGTGTGGTGGTTAAGGTGTTGGATGAGGCTTGGGAAGTCCCAGGTTCTAGTCCACCCACAGCCGCTGTTGACTTTGGGCCACTCACTCCCTCTTAGCCCAACCTACCTTACAGGGTTATTGTTATGAGGAAAAAGTGGAGGAGGATTAGTTATGTGAACTATCTTGAGCACCTGGAGGAAAGACAAAGTATCTAACAAATAAAATATTTGCGTAACTGTTACGGATGGCTGTTGTGACAACTTCCATAACCATTCTTGTAAAGTTCTTCTCCTATATTGGATCAGGAAACAAGCACTCTCATTCTGACAAACTGCCCTTTCTCTCTCCCTAGAAGTGCAGTGTTTATGAACACAGTGATATTAAAAGAGCTAACTATTATAACAGATATATAATGTAAGATCATTTTAATAAATTTCTTTAATTTTCTTCAAAAGCCACAGAAGCTATTAATATCTGGTAGAATTGAAGTTTGAGTGTGCAACTCCTTGTTTGGTGTAGAGCTTCATAGCAGAAATTTTAAAGGAGAAGAGGAGATTTGCCAATTTGCTTTCCTTCCCATTTGTTCTGAGAGCTTCTCTTTCCTTTATTAGAGACAGTTCATGTCGTGGAGCAAGATTGGTTATTGACTTAGGCCTCATAATGTCTTTTATAAAGCATCTGTTAGCACAGAGGCTCTATAAATTGATTGATAATTTGACTTCAGTGTGCTGTAAATTAATAAAAATGGTTTCTGTCTAGGAATTTTATGGTTACAGGCTTGCAAGATATTGACAAGTGCCGACAACAGCTTCATGATATCAGTGTGCCTTTGGAAGTCTTTGAGTAAGTGCTTAACTTCTCACCCCAGCTGTCAGTATCTGGCCCTAGAGATATTGGTGGTGTTTACACAAGAACAGTCACATATCTTTTCATAGTAAGTCTAATAAGTTGGACTGCAGGGCATAGATACATGTGTAAACACTAGAAATTCATTTTAAATATTCTCTGGAGTACACAGTGTTTGATTTTTGAGAAGCATCTCATATCCTTTTGCTCTTGGGAAATACATTCGGAGAGGCTGTATCTGGAATGCTGAGGTAATGAAATCCCCATAGAGGATCAGGTTTGGAGGATAGTTATTTCATTTTTCCAGGAGTCTAGTGGGATAATTTAAAAAACTTCTAGATATCTTAAGTTTATCTCATGTTTACTACAGTAGTATTTCTTTTTACTTTATTTTCCAAGAATCAGTGGGAAATTGCATGGTGGCTTGGCACTGAATTTTGGTGGTGCAGTCTGTGGGGCTGCTTGCAGATGAGGGCCATGGGTTGCTCAGTTCTCCTATAAAATACTATATAATATTCTTCATATCTTTCCCTAGATTTTTTTTCTCTCTGGACCTCATATATTTCTGGGAATTCAGTATCATTAAATGTTATTTAAATTCTGTGCTATTGTAACTATGTTTGGTTAAATATATTAAATGATAATCCAGTGTGAGTTTCAGAAAATAATATGGATAGAATGCATGGCTTATGTGCATGGTAAGCATAATATGTGAACCACATTAAAATCTCATAACATTTATTTTCTCAGATACATAGATCAAGGCCGTAATCCCCAACTATATACTAAAGAATGTTTGGAAAGAGCTCTAGCTAAAAATGAACAAGTGAAAGGTAAAATTGATACCATGAAGGTAAGTTGCCACTTGTACGTAAAAAATCTGTATTCCTTAAGTGTGCATTGTCTGCATGTACATTAGGAAAAGCTTCAAGCCAATATCTATAGAATTAGTTTTTGCTGTTCTTTGCTTATGTAGTTCTTATTTATTTATTTGGTAAATTTATATAGCCTCCCATCTCACATACGTGACTCTGAGTGGTATACAAAGTTAAGAACACAAACAAGGCAACAAAATAACAAAACATTAAAAAATCATTAAAAAATTTAAATTAAAAACAAAAAAACCCATTTAGTTATCCTTTATTGATTAGTCATTAGGCCATATCAGAATACAAAATATAAAATACAAAACAATAATAAGACTATATGTTAAAAATAGAGTAAAAGACATGTGTAAAAGAAAATGTAAATCATATTTCTGTGTCACAGAATGCCTACAATGTACTCTTTTACTCTATTTTTAATATACGGTCTTATTCTGTATTTTATATTTTGTATTCTGATATGGCCTAATGGCTAATAATAAAGGATCACATTAAAAAAAACCCATGATTTGCGGGAGAGTGCACTCAATTTCCCTAGCAATGCAGCCGCTTCGCAGGCTCCATATCCGTGTTACTGGATCCCCAGGCTAGATGTCAAAGCCATGTTTTCAGGCCCTTCCAGAAGGCCAGCAAGGTCGGGGCCAATCTGACCTCAGGGCTCTCTTGAAGTGAATTGTTTTGCTTTGGCTTCTTTGTGGAACTCTGGCTGCTTGTTGCAGGCAGAGGCTGCAAGCAAACATGCTTAATTATTGCTTCCATTTTTTAAAAATGTTCATATATTTTAAAAATTGCTTGGGACCAAGGGGCTTTTTACATTTTTTGAGTTCTCATTGTTCTCTGTGGTAGAACACTGAAAATATTTTCAGCCTTGTACCATTAATATATGATATTTTATATATGCTTCTAAGCTTAGCACAAAACATTTTTTTTGCTTTGTGACATACCTAGTAATTGGGTTGTGGCCTATTAACATAACACATGAAAGTTTATGATAAAATAACAAATAAAACAGATTAATCTTTAAGAAGGAAGACTAATATTTATAATACATTAAACTATTCTTTGTGCATTCAGATAACATCACTTTTTCTTTTTTCTTATAATACATATAAAAATAGGCATGTCCGCAGAGGAAGTTTCCTAGTTATTGTGAAATAGCTTTGCAGTTCTTGGCATATACTTGCAATCTTTAATACCATGGTATTTTGGAGATTGGGACACTGCGCTTCAAGTCTTAGATCGAATGGGGCATGGATTACCTACTCAATATGAACCTGACTCTTAGTCTTCTTATTAATTATGATGGAGAAAGGAAGCTTGTGGTTGCAATACTTTGTTTACAGAAAGTACTCTGCCTAGAAAGGGTGGCTTGCTGCTGCTATTATTATTATTATTATTTTATCCCACCTTTATATTTGGTCACCTCAAGGCAGCAAACATACCTAATATGCTACTTGAACACCTTTGTTATCTTAGGTTTTAATCTGATCAATTGTTTTAATTTCTATTCTTATTCTTTCTATTAACTTACTATTATTTCTTATATCTATTGTAATTTGTAATTCACCCCCATAATGTATTTTACTTTGAAGAGTAGGATGTAAACTGGAAAATATCTGAAGCCTTAGAAATAAAGGCAATTCTGCACTAGGATAATTCTGGAGGACAGAGCCTAGTGTGTGTACTTTGGATATTTTTCTGAAGAGAATAATGTCTTACACTGCAAGTGCAAACTCTTTGAATTGATAGAGGTTCTCCAGACAACTCATCACATGATAAGTTGAGGTCTGGTATTTATAGGAAAGTGTAAGCACCATGGTACCTTTAATATAATTCTTTGCATCCCTGCCAGTGTATTTACTCTATTTGCCAAAGTGATTGTAGGCAACCTGTCATAAAGATTGTCAGTTGTCTCAGTGGAACACTGATGGACAGATATTCATTTGTTTTCAGTTTACTAAACTATGATTTAATAGTAGTCTTCTGGCAGGTGATGTTGCTTCTACTGTAAGATACTAATAATAAAAGGTCCAGTTTCCTTGCATGATATTTTTTCTTTTTCTCTTAGAAATTCAAAAGTCTGTTGATTCAGGAACTGACTAAAGTGTTCCCAGAGGACATGGCTAAGTACAAAGCTATTAGGAGTGAAGATCCTTCTCCATAATTATATTTTCTGTTGTCCTGCGTTCCCTTCCATACTCTGGTGATATGTTTGTATGATGATAATTGACAGCTTGAAGAATGAAGATGTGTTCACCTGAAATACTGATTAAATATTGTATCTCTTGGCCTAGTTGGAAGGTGATTCTTTTGTGCTACATCTGCAGTCATTAAGATTTTTAAGAAGTTCAGAAAGAATCCAGAGATTCAAAATATTTTCTCTGTAATGTGACATGAAGCCTGTCTGTGATCTAAAAGCTATCTCCTCTGCATCTTGTAAATACTACACAAAGTAAGGTGGGATCAGGACTGTGGTTGTGAATTGCAGCTTACACAAAATGGGGTAGTAATATAAATGTGTCATTATTTCCTATGAATTCTAAATTATTCTTTTGAATAATTAGTTTCTAGCGTGACCTCTTTTTCCTGTTTTGATCTGTATAAGAGCAATACTTGTTCATTTTGTGATGTCATAAAAATAAAATAGGAATGTTTCTAATATTATACATGGGGATACTGTCAAAACAACTTCTAACATCTTCAGTTTTTCATGGTTAGTGAAAAAATGAACTTCTAAATATATTATAACCTTAATATGTTAACTTGTTTTTCATCTTTTATATGGTCTTGTTTTTTGTTTATATCTTTTCTGACAGTCTGACAATCATAAGAATTGATTACATAAGTTGTAAACAAAGGATTTACATCTTGTACATTATAAACATATAGTAACTATAAGCTTATTCATACAGGCATGTTCATCATTTATGGCAGTTCTGATTTGCATGGAAATGAGTTATGAATAAACAGTAGAGAGAACTTGCATATCTTATCTTGAATATTTTTCATTGGAATAAATTGATGTTTAACTATTTAGTGAAAAAACCAAATATTTTCTGAATAATATCCAAAATGTATAATCAAAAGGAAGGTGATGGATTGATATTTAATGATAATTGCAAAGTAAGCTCATTTATATATGTGCACATGCATTACATATATGTAAATAAAAAACACAAACTCTATTCCTAAGGTAATAGACAAAATGTAGGCTAGGAATGACCTAAAAGCAAAAGTGGGAATGACTCCTAAGAGAGATCCATCAGGTGGTCCATTGTAGCCCTCCACACTCACCGGCCAAGATCATGCTTGCTGCCTCAGTGCTCATTTTTCTGTTTACAGACAATCAGATCAGTCTGAAAACTGGTTCATTGAACCTGCAAATTACAATAGAAATAGTAACATGAGTACAGCCATTCAGAACACTGACAGGTGAAAGGTTTTGATTGCAGTTACCATGTTCTGTGGTAAATGGAACTGTGATCTTGCACATGCAACACCCCCACTCCCCCCAAAAAGTGCAAATAGGAATTAGGATGATGAAAAACTAAAGAGAGATCTTGAACTGCTAAGTTTTATCTGAAGCCATTGATTAACTCTAAGGGGGAACTTATAGCTCCCCATGTATCAAGAGCTTAGCTTCACTGACTCCAGAAGAAGAATCACTTTACAGGCAGGAAGTACTTAAGGGCTGAATGGCAGAGTAATAAAATGATATACCTTTGATTTTAGAGTTTGGGCCCTAGCAGGCTGCCTGTTCTTCCTTCTGACAGAAATGGCTGCAAAGGCTTTCCTTTGGTTTCAGCTAGTACATTTTTTATAGATTCATCAAAATGTCTGCTTTAAAACTTTGAAGATAGCTTGGGATGAGATGGACTAACATTTGGCTGCAGTGGAAAGGCATATCTTTGCACTTTGACTGCAGAGATGGAACTTGGGGGGTTAAGTCCATCTTGAGGACCCTCCTCAGCACATCTGGGAAGGGGATACTCACCCTAAAGTGGGTTGGTGGCTGATCGAGATTAAACTTCTTTGAGGCTGAGGGTCTTGTAAGCCTTCTTGGCCAAGGGTATGAAATCACTTTAAGAAAATGGCTTCAGTCTGTGTTGGGCATTTCTTTATCTTCTATTTCCTCCAATAGCTCTCTCCCTAAAGAGCACTACTGGGTGAGTCAATGCCCAGAAATGTATGCCCAGCAATTTGAAATATGTTTTATTTCCTCAACTGACTGTGAGCTGGTGCTCCCTTAGCTCCTGTGAATAATATTGAAAATCTAGAGAAGGTATGCTAGTACATTTTGGCACTGGTACTTCTGAGCATACCACTGGCCCTTGCTGGTAAGCTCTGAATGGGATGGGCAAGATGGCAGGCACTACATGTTCAGTCATGCAGCCACATCCCTGGAAGGCAGAGGGAAAGGAAGGAGGATTGCCTTTCAGAGTCCTGGGAATTTGAGATTAGAGGGGGATAGCATGGTGAGGACTATTTGCTTAGATTGTGCAAGAGGGGAATCTTTCAATGATTATCCTAAACAAAGGAGTTTACTGAACTGATCAGATTTATTAATATCAGGGATGTGATGAGTTTAAAATTGGAACGGTATATTACAGTGGCACAAGGTTTAGTCTTTCTTTCCAATTCCAATTTGACATTGTACTGCAGTAAGAAAAAAAGTTGCATCTGTGTCCATTCATCTCTAGAAAAAAGTATATAATCAAAACTGGGATAGAAATATTTGATGGGTTACTACACAGAAACAGAAATATTGGTTCAGATACTTGCAGAAGCTGACATACAACCATCCTTAAGTTGATTGAGTTTCAGTAATGGAAGGGCTATTCTTTCTATTATTTTATTTTTCTTTTAAGTACTCTGAGGCTAATTTGTATATTTTATTACAGCAATCATATAAAATCAAATAATCAAAACCTACAGTTATATACCAAATATAAGAACTATGTTGACAAGAACAAAAGAAAAAACAAAAGAGAAGAATTTTAGAAAAAAACCCTATTAAAAACACATACAGTAGTTTAATCTAGTATTTGCTTCTTACAAAAAAAGTGAAATCTTTTTGCTAGTGGGAATGAGACATTTCTTCAGTCTTCATTTTGCAGTCCCTAATGTCTTCTGAAAAAACTGATCCCCAGAGTTACAACATTTTCAGGGACAGCACAGATAATGTGAAGGCTTGCTGAAGATAAGAAATTTATGAAAATTGCTTTTCTCTCCCTCTTCCAGTACCTCCTGCTGATCAGAGTGTCCTGAATGGAACTCCTGTCAGAGACATGTGTACTTGTTATCTTGGTATTTATTATAAAAAAATTACAGTGACAAAGTCCATATAGATGAGAGAACATGTATATAAGAGTCTAAAGTAGCTTCTAGTAAAAAAAAATGCTATTTTTCAAAGTACAGTCTGAAATGTGTGGAATACATGAGTTTAAAGCATCAAAAGGCTGGCATCCTGCAACTGTAACACATTCAAATAATCTGAATCTTCTTTGACTTTCTCCTTTGTGAGCTTGACCCATGCCCCTTTCTCTTGTCTTGCCTATCAATATCGATACAGCTACCATCTCATCACAGCTTTTCTTTTTTTTGAAGACTCAAGCAGGATAAAGTAGGTACTGCATTTCAGCCTTCTCTGTGTTATTTGTCAGCACTTCTCCTAGAAGTGAACTTCTCCATCATCTCTATTTTACTAAAAAGCATTATATAAAAGCCTCGACTGATGGAACCACTATGGGCAGTGGCAATCAGTATCTACTGTATCCCACAAGCCTAAAGTGAGGTCTCACCAATATCCAAAGAAAGGGGAAAACCACTCTCTACAGCAGGAGCAACTTAGGGAAGTGACTTGCAACCTTCCCTGCTGGCTTCCGCATTGACTTTGCTTGTGGGAAGCTGGCAAGGAAGGTCGCAAATGGCAATCACATGACTATGGGATGCTGAAACTGTGGTAATTGCGAGCTGGTTGCCAAGCACCCGAATTGCGATCAGGTAACTGTGGAGATGCTGCAATGGCTGCAACTTTGAGGACCAGTTGTATATACCCCTTGTTCAGCACTGTCATAACTTTGGATGGTTGCTGAATGAGTGGTCATAGGCCAAGGACTACCAGTATAGACTAATCTGGTGGTAACCAACAGAATATAGAAGACTGCAACCAGTGGCATCCACAGCAAACCACAATGATGCAAAGTAAGAATCAGTAGGTTCTACCAGTTATGATTTATATTTTAGTGAATAGTGATAATGAAAGAACCATGCTGGCTGGGGAATTCTGGGAGTTGAAGTCCACACATCTTAAAGTCCCCAAGGTTGAGAAACAGCGGTATAGGCACTTTAACTGAAGAAATGTTAAAATATGGATGTGGCTTGCTTATGAGTGGCTATGTGACTTGTTTAATGTATGTGCAAGGGCTTCATCCATGTCTGATGACTGAAAGAATACGATTACTGATTCTACAAGAGGGAAGGCAAAATCCTCAAGGGGATTAGTTTTTTGGGTACCTGGAAAACTGTTTGGTAGAAATGTGATTGGAAAGGCACAAAAGGTGACAAATTTGGGAAGTGCAGTGCAGCTTTATGCTGATTGAGCAAATCAGATATTTGCTGTTCAGCAAGTCATTGAGAAATGTATGAATGTGAGAAAGAAATTTCACCATAGTTTGTTGATTTAAAGAAAGCATATGATAAAGTGAATAGGCTTAAATTGTGGAATGTTTTGCACAAATATGTGGTTGGAAGTTGGTTGCTCAGTGTGATAAAAATGGTATATGTATGGTGTAAATAAAGCATACATGGAAATAAATGGAATACTCAGTGAATAGTTCACTACTAAACAGTAAGATAAGATTGTGTAATGCCCCCTTGATTGGTCAGTATATTTATGGACAAATATATAAGGAATGCTTTCAGTGATGTTAGAAGAGTGTTGGTTGAGGATGTGAATGTACATGTACTCTTGTATGAAGATTATGCCATTTTGTAGGCTGAGACCTGAATGATTTGCACCAAATGTTAGATAAGTAGTATAATTTAATAACAACTATGGATCTGGAAATGTATAAAAGACCAAAATAGTTGTGTTTGACTAGGAAAATGGAGTGAGTCATTGCAAATTATACATAAAGCATGAAAAAGTAGAACAAGTCGATGGTTTTTTTTGTACTTGGCAGTATGCTTTTTTAGACATGGGAAAATTAATAGAGAAATTTTATGACATGCAAATGCTAATAGAAGGGTAACAGGTATATGTCCTTTTGGGAGAAATGGATGCTGGTTGATTGAGGTGATAATGGCTATGTGTAAGAGCATGCTTCAGCTCATTTTGTGTGGGAGCTGGGTATGTCAGGAAAAACATTAAAGTAAGTTGAATGGAGGCAGTAAGGGTTACTTAAGAAGTGTATGTGGTAAGACAAGAAGAGGACAAGAATGATGGGCGAATGAATCTGGGTTGAATATCAAAGTGAGTGACCCATACATTCAATGACTATTGAGTTGGTTTGGTCATACACTGAGGAACTGAAAGGATGAATGGATCAAAGGGAAGGGAAGGTTGTGTTTGGATGGAGTTGATGAGATCTTGGAAAAGAGAGAGGTGAGAAGTTTAAAGAACAAAATGCAATGTATGGAGCAGGAAGGTATGGAGAGGTACTGTATAATGAATAATGTTACTGTAAATTAGTTTTAGCTATGTTTTCTTTACTTTTTCTTATATCTTTCTTTACTTGGGTTATCATTTCTTACTTTTTTCTGTGAGTTATCGTTGTATTATTTTTTTCCCCTGAAGAAGTTAAATATATAGTCAGTAGTTAGATAATATGTTTCTACTTTTCTCTTCCTCCAAAAAGATTCTTAGAACATCTTATAAACCTGAATTACAAACCTCAAGCCTAGCACAAAAAGAAAATAGATTGGAAGAGAAGTTAATTAAAACAACAGCTGAGGCATTTGTTCTTAATTACCAAGTTTGGCAGATAGTACACTTTAGCAAGTCTTCAATCTTTCTGTTTCTCTGATGTCCTGAATGATGGCACTTGACAGGAGAAGGGAAAAGCATCCTTGTCTAGATTGGTAATCATGCAAAATCAAGGGTATCCGACTATTCCCTCTGCCTTGGACAGTCTTAGCAAGGATGCCTTCTTAGATTTAGGGTTATGATAGCGTGGATGGTGGATGGTGGTAATGGTGTTCCCTCCTTGAGTTTCAGCAACATAGTAATCATAGCAGCAGGCCATACATCATGGCATGGAGACGGCTTCTAAGAGTTGACCTCTTTCTTTGCCCCCGTACCTCCTTTTCCATGATTTTTCCCAAAAAATCTCTGGTATACCCTACAGCAGGGTTCCTCAACCTTGGCAACTTTAAGACAGGTGGACTTCCACTCCCAGAATTCCCCAGCCAGCCTTGCTTCTGGAAGTTGAAGTCCACCTGTCTTAAAGTTGCCAAGGTTGAGGAACCCTGTCCTACAGCATACAGCACACTCTATATCCCACGGACCATACGTTGCTAGCTAACTGGCTTTTAAAAGTAATGATATAGAACAATACTGTGGGTATAATCTTGAGACAAATCATTCTGCTTCATGCTGGTCTGTGATTGCACAGGAGGGTACAGGAGCTTTATGAAATGTCCCTGAGTCAAGGATTGGAGCAATTTTGCAGTTCTGGGTTCCAAAAAAAAAAGAAAAAAAAGAGGCAGGTTGTAAGCTACGTTTAGCTTTTGCTTCATTAGGATGTAGGGGTAGTAGAAGAGGAGTTAAACACTAGTGGGTTTCCCTTTTAATCACAGGGATTAATTCATCAGTGTCTGTCCTACCAGAAGTACTTTGGGGAAAGCTTATTGAGTCCTTTGTTTGCAAAACAATTTCTGTCCAAAACTGAATGTTACAAGCATATAATTTTAAAAATCAGAAGGTAAAAAATTCTGCCTCCACCTTTCCCATATACATAGCTTCTAATTTCTCCTCATGAAGGACATCTCTACACTGTTTGTGGTGTTCACAGACATTATTCACCGTTCAGAAAGAGAGATGCTGAATCTCTTTTTATTCCTTATAGATCTTTAAAGGCTTTCCTTGCATCACATTGCCTGTGTGCAATGTGTGACTGGATAGGCCTGATTCCTGGAGAAAGCGCTAAACCTACCAATATAATCTACATCTGTCTCAAAACAAGCAGCAACACTTCTCTTAAAAAAAATAGCAGTTAAAGGAACTCACTCTAAAATACTGCACATTTTTTTCTGAGATTGGCTTTTTCAGAAAGGCAAGCAATTTATTTGTTTATTTAGGAGATTTATGCACTGTACACTCCCATAATGGCCCTGGTTGGCTTATGAATTATGGTAAAACACCCGTGAAAGTGTTTTAACATATAGTAGAACTAAAACACAAAAGCCAAAACATTTGCATCAAAGGCCTGGAAAAGTAAGCATTTGAACCTCAGATGAACCACCATAAAGAAGGATCTTGCTTCAGTTTCAGTGCCAAATTATTCCATAATATGGGTTAATCCAATCTTTCAAGCACCTGAATTAAGGTTTGGATTTCAGCTTCAGATTTATCCATTCATATCCATTACTTATGGATAAAATTATCCCTTTTTTCCCCTGTTTTTGTTAAAATTGGAAATGCTGGGCTAAGCAGCTCCTGAAAGAACATGTTCCTAGCTTCAGTGCCTAAAATATAAATCTTCATGCATGTTGAAATCAGACTAAAATGTACAGATTTAGGTTGGGTTTTATAGATAGATCATATTACATGTATCTGACCCAGAACCATGCTTTTTGCTTATAATTACTATAATAATTACTAATCACTATTTGCAAGACATGATTGCCTATTTAACATATGCAGACTCCGTGATAACCATTCATTGTTTGTGCCTGAAGTGTTAATAACTTGCTCCCCATCACACTGGAGTCAGCCATTTCCCGCTCCCAATGTTGGGATTTAGGTTGACTTCCAAGTGGCTGATTTTTGTATGACAATACCTTCTGGATAATTCTCTTACACTATACATGTATATTAATTTCTTACTTGTCAGTCTTCCAAATGCTTGGCTAGAATACAGAAAGATGGAAATACTTTAATACTTACTAAACAATTATGCTGAACACTTGCTGTATGTTTCCCCTTATATCTTCAAGCACAGCAAGGTATGGTTGAAAAAGATCTTTACAAATTCCAGTATGATTTGACTTGATCAGACCAATCCATGAATTGGAATGCAACTATCTACTGGATTCCAGACTCCTGAACAGTGTTGTTTTGGCAGTTTAAAAATTTCAATAAATGTTTAAAATGCTCATCTGAAATTTTAAAATGTGTCTTTGGAAATAAACCACATTGTAAAATGCTAATTTGAATAGCTAAGTACAAAAGGTGTTTTTTTTTTTTTTTTTAAATGATAGATTTATGGGAAGAAAGAAGATGATATAGACCGATGAAAGCCTAGTTTATTCATCCCCACCACAGATGCACTTTTTCCAAGAGAAATTTAGAGAAGAGCTTTTGCTTCCACATTTTGAACAGTCTAGATTATTTCTGATACCCTCTTGTTAAGGCTTTTTTTCAGATATCATTCCTGTCAAGACAAGGCCAGCAGATCATTGGACAGAGGTTATGAGAAGGAGATCAGAACTCCTGACTAAGATCTTTGGAGTTTCTAAATCTGAAGAAGAGATGTCTGCAGAGTCTTCCTGGTCACCCTGAAACAGTACAGGCTGTTGCTAATTGGCATTTCTGGATGGCTGCTCAAGTGACTCTAGCTCAGCAAAGTGTCTCAGGGAACCGAAGATGACAGCACCCTTGTGCTCAGATATATTGTTTTTTATTCATGGGATGCTGAGATTTCAAATAAAATGTATATTTACTTGTGGCAAGTGGTAGTGGAGAGAATGCTATTGAAATCAGTGGGACATTTCTGAGTCAACAGGACAGAACCTCATTAGATGGGAGCAAGTTATATTGGGCTACATATTTAGCAATACATTGCAGAGAACTTTACAAAAGGCAGAGTGGGCAATTCGAGGATTGATCCTCAAGGAGCACAGGCCATCCTCTAAACCAATCCCTGTTCAAATCAGTGGGTTTTGTGTACTCTGTAGCTACTGCAATAGAAAAGGATGGGCCATGGTGGTTCACCTTGAGAGGCCTCTCCCAAAAAAGAGAGCTTGCCAAAGATTGGTAGGGGAAACTGCATGGGAGGCCTAAATACCATCAGTCAATCAATCAATCAATTTATCTATTTATTTGATTTCCATGGCTGCCCACCTTGCCATTGCAACTCTGGACACCTAATACCATAAAAAACATAAAATGAACATCAGAAAAACGGCAATTATAATAACAACCAAGATGTTGCCTTTAAAACTTGGGCACTCGAATTGGACTGGAGCTGGGAAGAACTTAGTCCCTAAATCTGAGAGAGAAACACTATACCTTTGCAAAGTGGATTTTTCACCCCCCCCCCCCCCCAGTACAAACCACAAATACTTCAGGCAAAGTGAAAAGTGTTTATTAAGGAGGTGGTGGTGGTGTCAAGTCTTTATATAGAGTACAGAAACAAATGATACATTCCATATATGTGATGTGTCAGAAAGCAACAAATCAAACAATAAAAGACATTGATTAGATGTGAGAATTAAACAATAGAAGACATTGATTCTAGATAACATTCCACAAGTGGCAAATTTATGGGTTACATCACTCCCTTTCCCAGTTGAGTTTGTTTCTTACTTAACACTTGCAGGTGTGTTCAAGGACTCCATAATATGCTCCCTATTGCTTAGTTTCTGAAAATGGTACCTTTCGCATATCAAAGGAAATGGCCTTGGCTGGAAAACTGGTTTTCTAAAGTTAGAAAAAGAGGCCTAGACTGCCATGCTAAAATGCTAATATCACCTTTTTGAAAAAAAGCTAATAATGAAGCCTAAAATTCCAGGTAACAAAGACAAAACCCAATCCATGGTGAAATAACATCACACAGGTTCTAACTAACTTCCTGACCCCCATGCCAAGGAACACATCCATGAGGAGCATGGAATGGAAAAGTACTGTGCCTGTGATTCTTGCAGGACAGCAAGGATGTATTCACCCATAGCTGACCCTTCTAGGTTAGCCTATATCTAACCTAGGTAACCTATTAAATGTATTCAGGAAGTATTCACCCATAGCTGACCCTTCTAGGTTAGCCTACATCTAACCTTGGTAACCTATTAACTGTATTCACCTGTAGTTGACATCTCTTGAGAAAACAAAAGATATGGGGATGGGTCCACAGCACAGAAGAGATCAAAGAGAAATCCCAGTTAAGGTGATGAAGAACTTCTGGAACAATCAGTAATCTCTAAATGTTATATCTCCTTGAAGCAAAATGTATAAAAAACCTGATCTCTTTGTGTTCGGGGAGCCTCTTTTCATAGAGGTGTCCACTTTACTGCTGCGCACCAGTAAAGGAATTTTGCTCTAAGGGTTTCTCGTGTCCAGCGAAGTTATTGGCAGCTGTCTTTGGGCTAAGAACCCTGTTTTGGGTCCAACATCCAAGTCTTTAAAACTTTCCAAAAAGTTGGTAGAGTTGAGGCCAGTCTAATCTCAGGGGGTTCAGCGTCCAAAGGGCAGGCACTGCAACAAAAAAGGCCTACTTTGTGGGTCTTGCTGGATGAGATTTGTTAATTGACAGGACCACAGCATGCCTCTTCTGCCAGATGTACATGGGAAGCAATGAGACAGAGACAATCCTGCAAATGGAGAGCTTTATAAGTGACAACCAACACTTTGAATTGTACCCGGAAGGACACATGGGCTGGTAATGCATTGAAAACAATGTCATGAGGATACTGTATCTGTCTGATAATTACAATTTTATTAGTATTAAAACTGAGGTGGTCAAAAGTTAATTCCAGCATTTCTGGGCATTGGGTTTAGAAGGTAATCAAGAGAATGACCACATGGCTCCATTTTAGAGTTACACCTACAGTATCTTCTTTGACTAGTGAAGAGCAAGGAGGGACGATGTTACAATTTAGCTATTAGCCTTTATGCAACAATGCAAGAGCTGGCCTTGGCTGAATTACTTACATGATGAATTTGTGATTATATATGTTGTGAGTTTGACCAGCTTAATCACTGAAAATGAATGATCTGGGAGCTGACAATGTTAATGCTGGTGCACTGTTTATTAAATGGGCGATTTGCTTCTATGGGTGAGATCTGAGGCCAGTGGTATGTATGGATGGTGTTTGAAAAATGGCCACTTTGCTATTTGAGTGTTGGACCTGAATCTTTCTAAAAAGGCAAAGTAAATCTCCTGGTGACTTTATGGATACATCTGTGGAATTTCTTGGCAGCAATACAGATGTGGCTTGCCATTACCTTCTTCCAAGTTTTTTTTTTTAATATACTTCTCAGCCTTGCCTATAGCCCTGGCATTTCCTGGGACTGTCCCACATCCAGCTTAGCTTCCAATCCCAGAAAATGTTTGCCAAGGGCTGCCGTTGAAATGTAAACTTTGCAGAGTGTGTATGTGGGGAGAGAGAATCCTCTGGGAGTCTAACATAGACTGAGTTTTCTGCTGATCTCCACTTACAAGTAAAGTGCCAATATAGTGTAAGTGGAGTTCAACAGAAAACTGAGGCTACATTAGATTCCCAGAAAGCTCCCTCTTTATCATAATGAAGAAAGCAAATATTGCTAATACATTGCATGTTTCCAGTATTGGATAAAGGAAAGTCAGTCCTTTAGGGGGACACATTTCTTGATGTCAAAACACTGTTCCCCACATTGCCAACCATCAGTAGCAATCAACTCATTTGTAAACTCTTTGGATTGGGGCCAACTCTGGTGAGTTAACCAGAATCAACTCAGAACAATCTGAGAAGTTGAAAATGATGCCAATCAAGGTGAGAGTTAAAATAGGTCGACCCTTGCTGAATAATCTAGAGTTGTTGTTTTTTCCCAGATACCAGGATTGGTAGAACCAATAAAAAGCTGGGTGCTTAGCAACCATTATAAGTCACCAGGTAAATGTGTTGCCACTGATGCCCTTGTTAAAGCAAAGTTCCCAAAACAGAGTGGGCGAAGATAATTCATTGCAGACACTCTCAGAAGCTGTGATATTTGCACAATACTATGCACCAACTGCAATGGGTATTGATGTATCACCTGGGTGGAGGTGGAGGGAAAGGAACAATGTCATTTCTCAATTCCAGAATATAACCGTTTGAATGTTGAGTAAAATGTATTATTCTAGCAGGAAAAAGGACTTCCCCTGAAGAAGACTGCCTCCGGCAGCAAGTGAGACATCACTACTTTTGAATGTATGGATGAGTCATCAGAAATCACACACATTTCCTATCCTGTCACTTTATTTCAGATGCAGTGCTTCTCAACAGAACCTTTCACATACTCAGCTTGAACCTGTTTACATATTCAGTGGCAAGTCACCCCATGTTCACTTATCAGTTCATACAGAAGCAGTTCTCAAATGGCTCATAGAAGCGACAGTGAGTATCTATTGAATGACTATCTTGCTGAAGCAGAACTGGATCTGTTCAATGTCTGCAGGAGAGAAGGTCTCAGGATCCTGCAACAGCTTCTGTAGGTTCCACAATGGAAACATTTACTAAATAAATCCAAGTAGTCCCAAGGCCTACATTTTCACAAACTATCCCTTATTCATCTTCCACACCAGTTGAACCACATTCATAAGATTTTATTAGTCCCTGAAGTGTATTACAAGTAACTCTCTGTCAGCAAATACAGACTACTTTATCAGAATTGCTTGAATATCTAACATGTCAAATTAGCTGACAGCAAAATGCTAGCAAATTAATGAGATGACAACAACAACAAAGATAAATAAGCCCTTTCTACAGTCTTTGGCTCAGGAGGAAGTGTTTCGCAAAACCACCACCACCATCATCGTTTTTTCATCCTTTTGCTTCCATTTTAATATGTTCCTCCCTTGGCTAAAGTTTTATTTTCCTCTCTCCTCTTCATTTGATTACAGCAGAGAGTTACTGATGCAGCAGCAAATTAGATATTCTCTTGGCTTTAATGTTCCGCCATAATCAAATCCATGACTTTCAACCGTACAGATTGACATCACCTGTATATTGGCTGTTTGTAGCTGGAGCCTGGAAGCTCATTCATCGTACTTGAGCCTGCTTCCTATCCCAGGAAAGGCTCTCCAAGGAGCCTTATATTCTCATCTTGCTGTTTTGTGCTGAGAAGTTTCTAGACTGAGTTAGTCCTTTCAAAATCCAACCACATCCACATACAAGGCAACAACTTCGCACCTTTGCTTGAAATATCTTTGAAGCGTTATAATTTTAACAAAAAGGTAATAGCCTGCCATAATTGTCCCTGGACTGAGGCATGATAAACTTTTTTTGAGTGGCGGGGTGGGAGGGAGGTCAGCCAAAGCCTGCCTCTGGATCTTGTATATTCTAAGCAAGCTGAATCATTCACCTTTCTGGACCTGAGATCCTCTTTTATCCCAAATGTGCCACTGCCACTGATCCTTTCTCCTCATTTTCCTGGCGCTGCTTTTTAAAATGTATACACTTTCTCTCGGTAGCAGTACTACCAGCACACAAGTGTATGTTTTCACTGTATATTTTAAGGTATTCTGCTTTTTCTCCCATATATCTGAATGGTGGTGGCACTACTACTAGGTGATGCATTCCAAGTCCTCAGTTGCAGCCCAGTGCATTTGAAAAAGAGTCCTTTGTAGGTCATGTGTTGGATAAGAGATTCCTCATTTTACTTCTGAGGTTAGAAGTTGAGAATTTTAGATTCCATCTTCAGTGCAAAGGTCTGAAGTAGAGAAAGAATTCTTACCGGGGCGTTCGGGGGCTTTCTCCGCTAACTCAGATATGCTTTTGTATAGGGCAAGTTACAGTAGTGTTGATGTAACAAGATATGAGCAATCTTTTCCAATAAAGACAGATTTTGCTGAAAGCATAATCACACAAGTATAGGCACAAATACAATGATTTGTGTCATAGCAATTATACATTCAGTGCTACAAATGCCAACACCTGTCTGCTTTATGAAAAATCACAATTAACCTAATAGGATGCAAATTTGACTATAACAAAGAGAAAGAGTGTCCACCAAACCTACGGGACGTGCTTCTTTTTCTGAAACATGATTGTTTTATTGTTGCTGCATATAGTGATTCCAGATAGGACCACAATTGCCTGAAAGTCTATGACTTGAATATTTCTTTTTTCTGAAGGAAACAGGATATATGTTTTGCCACGCTCAAGGCGGGCGTCTGGAGCTGGCATCAAGGCTTCTCTTCAACCGAATGAATAGGAGAGCCAACACAATAGGAGTGGCTGGTCACTTTTTGAAATAAGAGTCAGTACAGATTTTGCTGTAACTAAATCTACTACCTTATAATCATCTGAAATAATGAAATAAAGTAATGTGCACTATCAGCGAACATTGTCCATTATGCCCAGTCTTATACTTTCAAACTGCATCTAGCTACCTTTCTGGTATATTCATATTTTCTAAATTGCAGTTGGCTAAATTGCAGTGATTTCGCATTGACACAGGTTTTATATTTGAAATCTTGGAATTGCAGGCAGAGACTTTCGGTTTATATATTACTGCAGAGAATCCATGATCAAGGCCTAGAGCCCTACTTAGCCACAAAAAAGAAATGTGGCCTGTGACATGAGTTTTTGTGACTCGCAGGCAGTATAACACATACAACTGGCCACATGGCTATCCTTTTTGGTATAGCTAGGCCTGCAATATATTGCCTGCCTATATGTAGAGCTCCTATCAACAATCTACATCAAGCAGTTTGCTGAACAGGCATCCTGCATATTGGTATTTAAATATTCATGCCAAAGATTGTAGGTTGTTTGTAGGTAAGACCAAGCTGATATGTTTATTAAAACCAAGAAAACAGGGAACTAGTGATAATGGAATCTGTAGCTGGTATAACTTCATTGTAGTCAGAGGAAGAAAAAGGTACAAAACCAACGTTTGGAACTCTAGGTGTACTTCAAGCAAAGAAACATGGAGAAAAGGAGACTAACACAGGCATACGAGGAAATATAAACATAATCTAGGGACACAGGACAATAACATCTTACCATACCTTTGTGTCCATTATTTTATAAGACATCTCTCCAGTTTGATATTCTCCAGACAGGATGGCAGTTATAGAGGATGACTGCTAATAGGCCAAATGCTGTACTGGATTCTCCCTTGCTTAGATATATTTATAGAAGCTGCTGCTCCCTTATATATAGTATAATGCACAATGTGTTGTATATAGTTTGCCATATACAACAAAGAAGATCCCGGAAACAAAAGCCAAAGGCATATTTGCAACTTTCACTAATGTAGTCATTTGATGAATGTAGCAGTGTGTGTATATTCTGGCTTCATATCTTCCAGTCTCTGAGATGTTGCTATGAAAGGTCCAGAAAAGGCATTTACTCTATCAGTCACAGAAGGTTCAGTTGTAATGTTTCATCTGTAGCCCTCCAGTGTGTGTGTGTGTGTGTGTGTGTGTGTGTGTGTTATTTCTTCTAATGTATCTGTGCAATACCTTTTGATTAATAGTTAGAGCTTTTCCATTGGGAAGTACCATAAATCTAATGAATGTTCACCTTTACTGTATTTACCGGAAAGGAAGACAGTCCTGAATTTAAGATGACCCTGGAGATTCTATTCCCCTTATAAACGTTTGTGTGTGGCATCTGCATATATGTATTTTATAAATATTAATTAAACTACTTTAACTACTTATTAAAGTTAACTGCCAAAGACAAAGTGGTAGTACTGTAAAAACACAGTCCTGCTTTCTGTGGGCAAGCAAGCAAACAGAGAGGAAAGCCTGGAGTGGCCCACTCGTCTAGCTAGCTATCAAAACCATCCTCCAGCCAATCATAGCACACCATGATTGATAGATGGTTCCTAGCACAATGTGCAATAGTGTATCTGTAGCTTCTGGAATATCTATTGAACTATATGTGTTACTGAAGTTCATCATTTGAATGCATTATTTTAAATTTCTAGTTTTTAAAGTGGAAGTTTCTTGCAGGTGTTAAGATAAATACTAAAGTTGATTAGTCTACCAGTAGTACTGATAAAAGTAAGCCTAATGTGATATTCACATTTCCCAGCTGCCTCCATTCTGCTTTACATTGCTATCCCAGGCCATGCTGGAGATACTGTTGATGAGTTATTCTAGTGTCTGGAATCTGCCAGCATCTGGATGGGGCAGAACAGGGTGTGAAGTTGAACTCAGATGAGATAGAGGTGCTGTTGTCCTCAAAGCTCTCTGTGAATGACAGAGCTGCCTCTTTATGGGGAGGCACTACCCTGAAGGAGCAGGTTCATGAGTTGGGGGTTCTTCTGGACTCATGGCTGCTACTAAAACCACAGGTGGAGATTGTGGCCAGAGGAACTTTGGCCCAGCTTGGATTAGTGCATTGGTCGCAGCCTCACCTGGTGCAAGAGGACCTTACAATAGGAACTCATGCCCTCATTAACACCTGGTTAGACTACTGCAATGTGTTCTTTAAAGAGCATTTGAAAGCTACAGGGCTATGGAAAGGATTTTTGTTAGAACTGCTTGTTCCACTTGCTTATACGTGCATTTCTATGCTTTAACTGTGGATATATAAATGCAATTTATCTATGCGTATACATACAGACACACAGACATATACATATAATCTAATATACATCTAGTAAGGCCCCCTCATAGGAAGAAAAATGATTGGCAATTGCTTCCCTGGAACAGGCAGGTGGGAGGGCACAGCAGCAGGGAATTGTCCAACAGGAGGATGCAGGAGCCTCCCATCTGAACTGAATACCTTGTAAGCTCCTGCCAAAGTGTCTCCTTTTGGACAGGATTTCCTTTAGTTGGCTTAGACTAAAGCTGGCACGAGCATAGGACAGCAGCAGCTTAAACAGTAAATGCAGATAGGCTCTAAAGTCAAGAAAGAATGATGAGAATTGCCTACATTTTTTCAAGTGGTATGCATACCTATTTTATTTATTTATTTTGGTGCCTTCAAGTCAGCATTGACCTTTAATGACTGCTTGGACTAGTCCCTGCAGTTTTCTTGGCAAGATTTTTGGAAGTGGTTTGCCATTGCCTCTTTCCCAGGGCAAAGAGAAAGTGGCTGGCCCAAAGTCACTCAGTTGGTTTTGTGCCTAAAGTGGGACTAGAGCTCACGGTCTCCTGGTTTCTACCCTGATGCCTTAACCACTACATTAAACTGACTTTATGCATACATATGTGATTATAATTATTTTTTGCTCAACCCAAACCCCAATGAACTTTAGTTTTATAATGCAAGGTCACACAAACACACTTATTATTTGAGGAGGTTGCTATATTGCAAAGTCTGAGAGGCTCTGCTGTAGGACGTAACAACCCTCCTTGTTAATTTTGTCATGGTAAGGAACGTATAACAGTATATAGGGGGAAAGGTACCCTACCAAATATATATACTTAAGTGTGTGTGTATGAATTACCACCTTAGGTAACAATTGTAGTGGCTACATCTCAGGACAGTTCTTGCTAATGAAATGACAGGAGAGGGCCATTTTTCTTATCACTTTGTTCAGATGCTGTATTTGTTCACTGTATTCACTGGCTCTAAAATAATAGAGACATGTGAAAAAGACATAGGAACAAAGCTTGTAAAGAAGAAATGGGTGTGTGTGTGCGCGCGTGCATGTACAGGTGGAAGAACAGGCACATTTCAACACAGAAGTGGCTGTTTTGTTTGTAGTTCAAGGTTTTGAATCCTCCCTGGGTAGGCTTAATGGCTGTGTATTTATATTGAGGTGTTTTTTAAAAGAAAAAAGTGCAATAAAACCACATCAATTTCATCATTAATATATCTCAAATGTGTATGAATATTGAAATATGAATATGCAGCAAGGTATAAAGTCAGTGAAGTAGCACATGGAGTCAATTATAGATAGAGAAGTAAATCTGAGATTAGATCTGAAAGTCCACTGTAGTGGTTTTTATCATGTTTATGACTTTGCTCTGTATGAATGCTCTCTGTTCTCACAGACACACTATTGATTGAAGAGCTGGAATAAAAGGAGGATAAGATATAGAGTGAGTACTGCAAATCCAGAGGTTATATCACCACTTCCCTTCCAAGCCATGATCCTAAGGTCCCTTCTGCTTATTCCTCCCAGCTAACTCCTCTGGAGTTAGGGTTTCAAAAAAATGTGATTCCCCTCTATCTCACAAACGAATACAGTGCCTGGGCTCACACAAAGGGGCCTTCTGCTGAGATCATTGTCATCTAGTTTACTATACAGTAGCCGATACTGACTCACCATGGCTCTCCAGAGTTTCAGAAAGTGGCCATTCTCATCCCTGCATGAAGATGCCGGGAGCTGAATATGGGATCTTTTGCGTGTAAATGAGATATGATTTTTTCTGAGCTACACCTGATTTTATGGGAAAATAATTATCTTGGAGGAAAAAAAATGTACTATGGGACGAAGAAGAGCTGCCTTAAGTCTGCTTTCTCCTGATGGTCATGCTATTTTGTAAAGTAGAGGCAAGGCCCAACAGTGAGAGAATGCAGCTATCCTGTCTTTAATATGCCTCATGATATAGAACATCTATATATGTGGTCACTAAGAGTTGACAACAACCTGATGGCACGTAATCATCAGATCCCTTCAAAAGGAGGTATTCTGTAGTACAAAGTTTGTAATCCCTTCCCACTCACTTCCTTCAGTTGAGTCAGACATATCACATCCTTTCCTTTCCTCATATCGGGAACAATGATCCACCTGAAGAAGTTTCTATTCTTGTTTGTGGCTCCTGGAATCACTGGACAGTTTGGTACCAACCTTTAGCAGTGTGGTGCACTATTGAAAATCAACTTTGTGTTTTGTTGTTTAAATTCAGCAGTTTGTTACACCATGGAAAGCTGGCAGCAAACAGTTCAGCGTTGTAAGGAATGGTTAGACTAACTGCCTATTTTTGCTTCTGTACCTCAAGCTTTTGCTAAAGGAACATTTTGCAGAGGTGCGAAAGGAAATGGAAAGATGTGGTTAATCTAAAGGCCAAATGTTGTGCTTCAGAGCTGAGCATGCATGAAATTTTGCACCTGCTCTTGCTTCTAACCACATCCTCTGAACTATTTGGGACAAGTTACAATGCCTTATAACCCCTGGAGCAAGTGAAGGCTAGAAACTTGACTATTGGTTTATACTGCTTAAGCTAATGTTTTGACAACCTTGGAAGGCGGGTACACTTGTGTGTGTGTGACCCTCCTCCTAGATGCTTCCTGATGACAAAAAGGTATAAAAGCTGTGGTAAACTGTTCTGGGTGTGGCTGTTCTGTGTCTTTTCTCTGCCAGCCGGACAGAGAGTGGTCCACCCTGCTTTTCTTCTGGCCAGTAATAAAAGCTGTACTGTATTTGCTTTGGAAAAACCTCTGTCTGGAGTCTCATTGGAAATTATAGAATCCAGGCTAGCGAACCTTACAGCGTTAAATATTTTTAAGGATTCAGTGGGAATTTTAATTTTTTTAAATATTCCATCTGCTTTGCATCATAGTCCCACCCACTTCACCTTTAAACAAACATCAAAGAATGAATATGATCTCCATCCAGTGAAAGAGCCCATCCCATTTTCATAGTTCTCTGTGTTACTGCCACAATCCAGGATGTGAAGGGAAAGGACCAGAAGCTGTCTGGGTCTCTACCATCAGGCACCATCAGGCAGAAGAAGAAAGAAGGATGCAGTTTTTTATAACTACAGAAACCCCCCTCCCCCAACCTCTTGTTGTATCTCATTAGCTAATCCTTCATGCTGACTCCTTACTTACTGTTCTTTTAGTACCTCTGTGGTGACTTTCATGAGGTGCATCAGGACTCAGTGATCCATAACCTTGCCTCAGCCTGCTGTGAGAAGTGCTCCTGGTACTGAAGCAACAACAGGTACAGTCCCTTAGGGACTGACTTGCAGGATATAAGTTATTCTATGCAGCAAAAAGTGTGGTAAAAGAATAGAAATTATTAGTCTTTTAACTGTTCTCAGCTCTGCTTTTTATCTTCATTTCTTTCCTTTTCTTTCTTCCTCCCTTCTTGAGCCAATTGTTCCTCTTACACCATCTTCATATAAGCAAACATGTACTTTACTTATAGTTCAAACAATACCAATGTTGACAAGGAGGTAGGAGACAAAACATTATTCTATATAATCAGAGAGAGAGAGAGAGAGAGAGAGAGAGAGAGAGAGAGAGAGAGAGAGAAGAAATAGTAACAGGGCAACAAAAAAGGAGGTTAAGAGAATCTTCTAGAATCTCACAACCACCAAGGGACTGCCTAATGTACATATAAACAGGGTTACTAGCTGATACAATTATGCAGGATTGCTTAGCCCAACACTAATGGAACCTGTTGCTTGATGTAGACCAGGGTTTTCTAAAGTGGTCAATATTGATCCCCAAGGGTCGGTGGAACTATCCATTGTTGTTGTTGTTATTATTCATAGTACTATTAGTTAAAGTAGTATTTATTAAATTATTTTCATATACAGTAATAAATATTTGGGGGTTGATGAACAATCTGAAACTTCATGAAGGAGTTGATAAGCTGAAGAGTTTAGGGACCCCTAGCACAGACAGTACCAAAGGGGCAACTCAAATATTAATATTTCTCATGTTTGTAAAGTGAAAGCATGTTGTTTCTGTGTCAACAGAATATGGAAGCAGGATTTCCAGGGGGAAGGTGGGATGGGAATACTGGACAAGGACACACCTTTCTGGGTGGAATACCCCAAAATAGGGAAAAACATGTGATCTTTCAAAGATGTCTATATTCAAAGGGGACAGGCCAAGTTTCCCTGCCTCCTTCCCAGCTGCAGGTCTGCCCCCAGTTCATCTGTAGATTCCATACAGCAGTTGGAGCCCTAATATCTCTGCTAAGGCCTCTCTTGATGTTTGTACTTGGGAGAAGAGGATTAAAGAGCCCACACGATTATTGTTGCCCTATCAGTCCTTCAGTTCAAAATATGGCCCTTGCTAAGAAATAATTGAGGATTGTGGGCATTACTTCAACTTTCCTTGCTCAGCTCTGTGTGATTACACTGATTGAAAGGCTTTGTGTATCTTGGACAGACAGATGTAATAGCTTAATTTCTTCCACAATTATTTGTTGAGGTGATTGGGGCAGTACAACATTAAGAGTACCTGGTGAGCCCATGGAGGATCTAATATTTGAACCAGGGAATATTTTGGCTCACAGCTCGTGCTTTTATCTCCTGTCCAACATGTCTAGCCAGCAGTTTGGCAGCACTCTTCCTGTCTGTAGGAAAAAAAAGAAATGATATTCAAGACAATGAAGCAAGCAACTTTGTAGTTCTGCTAGAAAGAAAGGCAATAACCTTGAAGGCATCTCAGTCGTTCTCAGACAGGCTTGGAATGTACAACAACTAGAGAATCAACTACTACCATGTTTGGAGGAGTCTTCATTTTTAAACAGCACTTAGGAAAGTCTGCTTTAATTTGAATGTGATCGTTAAGGCAAGAGTCAACAAAATATTTTCAAAACATCCAAGCTTAATGTTCTAATCGTTGAAGCTGAAGCTTTGTTAAGCAGCAGGGCTCTTATGCAAAATAGCATGGAAGACTCTCATGTAATTAAGGCAATTACTTCACTTTGGCATTTTTGGAACGTTGCCATTCCCTGTGTTTAATAAGGAAGAGATGTAGGTTGAGAAGATCTATGTCATATGTGCCATAAAACAAACTGCTGAGTTGTCTATTACTCTGGCAACAGAGCCCTATATTTCATGCTGTTTTGTCAGGTCTAATTGCTCTCAGGAGTCCAGATTGCATTAATACTCATCAGACCTAGGAGGAAGAGATATTTTTATTATTTTAAGTTGATGCATTTCTCTCTCTCTCTCTCTTTCCTGACTTTAAAAAGAGATAATATATTCTTGGACAAGTCATACATGCAATACTTCTTTAGTTCATAAAATTTGAAAAGCTTTAAAAAGCCTAATTTTAAATTAACAATTGGCCACAGCTATAAAATGGGTAAAAGAATTAGTTCCAGGAATCAAAGATCAGATTTCATATTAACAGTTATGAAAATGGTGCAAATTGTGTAACAGATTTTTTCAGTACATAACAGGGAGTGTGTTTTAAGAACTGCAGTTGGCTGGATTGTTCTTCTGTGTCACCAGTCCAAAGGTACTATTACTGACATGGAATTGTTGAGACCCTATAAGAGCCATCCCCAATCTGTACTCACTTTTTTGTCTTTTTTCATTTGTAGAAGAAATAATAAAACCTGCAAGCATGTAAAAAGCCAAGGAAACGGTTCGGACTTGCTACGGAAACCCAGCTTCAGCATGATCTGTTTTAGGATCTTGATGGTCTTCTCTAACCACTTGAGCCAGATTGGCTTGCTAAGTTGGGATCTAGAACATTTGGAGGGCACCAGGTTAAAGAAGGCCATCAAAGAAAGAAGTATATCAGGTAGTGGAACTTTTGAGCAGCAATAATATGGGTTTAGGAAAGAGAATTCTCAAGATCCAGAGTAAACCTTGGGAAACTGGGAAAGCTTGCAAAATGAGGAATGGGATTTGAACTGCGTAAGAACGGGGAAAGAGAAATTCAGCAGGCCACAAGCTAAACGTTATAAAGTGGAGAAGAGGTAGATCCCCCGCCCCTCAAAAACCACTTCCACACCTCTTTTGTGATTTGAATTCGTGATCCCAGAAGACTCATGCTGGAGGAAGAATCAGATTCAAATGGAAGGACGAGTGCTACTATAATGCCTTTCAAATTTGCATATCTTCCATCATATCAATTGAGTGATGATATTAATCAGTGAATTGCACAAGGAGAAATTTCTGATATTTGATTTAGTTGATTGTTATATAGGTACCCTGCCTTTTCTTTAGCTCATTTCTCTCCTACCCTCAAAATAAGCAGCAGTAGTAGTACCTTATTAGATCAGAGTAAATCCTCACATAATCCTGTGAAATAATTATAATGAGAAATAGCGACTGAGAGTAACTCAACCAGTCACCTTCACAGCTGAATTGTAATATGAATCTGGCTCTCCTCAGTTTTGGTTGGACACTTTGCCATGCTAATTTTTTTTCAGAGGCTGTGGTAGCAAGATGCACCAAACTATAGCTAGCCAATCTTATCTTAGCTATAGTTTGGTTATCTTGTGTGTTGTATAAGCCAGTTTATGTCATTTATCTAGTCAGTGACTGAAATAAATATTGTCTGTCTGTCTGTCTGTCTGTCTGTCTGTCTGTCTGTCTGTCTATCTATCTATCTATCTATCTATCTATCTATCTATCTATCTATCTATCTATCATGTCATTAGTAAAATTCAATGCACTATGCAAACCCAGAAAATGTAATATTTTTAGGGGTGTAAGGGGTGTCCAAGGAGGGGTAGCACCTCTGGTGGAGGTGCCTGCCGTGCTCTTTCTACAGCTGCTCGTTCTCCTTTGGTCCCCACCTGGCACTCAGCTCTCACTACAGCTCCAAATAGCTGTAACCAGGCCACACCCTGGTAAACCATCTCAGCAGATGGGCCAAACCCAGTAGAGGGAGGCAGGTCTGGCAGCTGAGGAATCTGCTGTAAGACATCATGATCAACAGTGGATGGCCTATTGAGTAGGTTGGAAAAGTGTTCAGCACAGTGGTTTTTCAGTCCTTCCTGGTCTTTGATCAGGCTCAACCCATCAGATGACAGCAGGGGGTAGCCTCCTGATTTAGAAGGACCATAAACTGACTTTATGGCATTGAAGAACTCTCTGGTGGCATGCATGTCTGCATAGCGTTCCACCTGCTCAGCCTTTCTCTGCCACCACTTGTCCTAGTACTAGACCCAAATGCCTTATAGGTGTTCCAAGACATCTTGGAAGACATTTAGTCCACAGAGGGGATGCCTGATGATTTCCGCAATGCCCTCATTGTGGCTCTCTACAGAAATAAGGGAAGCAAATCAAACTGCAGAAACTGCAGGGGTATTTCATTGCTGCCCATTGTGGGCAAGATCTTTGCCTGCATTCTCCTGAACAGACTTGTCACTGTCTCAGAAAGGAACCTCCCAGAGGCGCAGTGTGGCTTTTGGCCAGAATGGAGTACATCAGACATGATATTTGCTGTGAGGCACGTCCAGGAGAAGTGCATTGAGCAGAACAAGCATCTTTATTTTCTCCAGATTGATTTATACCTAGCATAATCAAGGCATAGTTATTTGGAGTCTCTTATTCATGTCCCCCTACCCCGCAGTCTAAACAATATCTTCTATAACAGTCCTGTTCCCTCTTTGGTGTTCCGAAGATCTGTTAGACATTTCATCACAGGAATAGTCAATATCGCCTCACTGGTTTCAAATAACTGTCATTGTCCAAAAGGGATTACAAAAACAAGATGGAATAATCAGAAACTCGACTGAATTTGAGAAATTTATAATACAAAATTCAAAACATGTACTGGGTTTATTTAAAAGTTGCTATTGAACTATGACTCAGAAACCAAAGAAGTTAGAGACTGTATCCTTAAAGGGAAGCAGAATTTAAACAAGACAGTTGATATGCAACAATGGGAATATCAGTAGAAGAAAAATATTAAATTTACCATGAATATTACACATAGAGAAAACCGGTACAAGATGTTTTACCACTGGTACATTACTTCAATGCTGACTGCAAAAATAGATAATTCACTTTCTAAAAACTGTTGGAAATGTGCCTTCCTGTCATCAGCAAATACTAGATATGTAGTTACTCCAGCTGGCTATCTTGCAGTTAGAAACATTTTACCATAGAAAAGCTTTCTCCCTCACCTACTGTCACCGTCTTCCCTCTACTAGGGTTTTGGATGGTAAATATTAAAAAATAGCATTGGCTGAAAGGGTCTGTCCCACCACAGAACATATACTTCTTTGTCACCCCTTTTATAGAGACAACTTAACCAGACTTATCCTTCCTTTGATCAGCACAGCTCCTAATTGCTCAGACTTGGCTTATGCCCAGATGCTACTTACAAATGAGCTGCCATTTATTAAAAAGTGCACAGTGCTAGGTTTTGCACTGCAGCATGTAAGATCTGCCAAACCCTGACAGCTCAAGCTCCTGCTATCTACAGGCAGTCCCTGGGTTATGAACAAGATCCATTCCTAAGTCTGTCTTTAAGTTGAATTTGTAGGTAATTTGTAGGTAAGTCGGAACAGGTACATACAGTTCTTATTTAGATCAGTTAGTCAAATTTTTGTCTTAGTATATAGGATATAAAATGGCAGATGGGGTTCCCCTTCTTCAAGCTGACGAACCGCTGAAGCCGTACAATGTTTTCATGAGCATCGCAACGTAGTGTGTGCATTCATTATTACGAACCCATTGTATTTAACTCAAATTATTAATATAATAGGCTGTACTGTATTTTTTTATCTAGCTTGTACTGGTCTGAGACTGCAATAAAGACTGACTGACTGGATGACTATTACAAATGCAATAATTAGGTTGGATTATCCTTCCATATTTGCTGACAATGTTGTAAAACTCAACAATTTTGGAACATGATTTATTATAGAATGAAACAAATTTTAAAAGGTTGAAGTCTTTTTCCAGCCAGCTGATTTTGTTGTTGTTGTTAATCATTACCAAGCCTTACAAGCCAAAGTATACAGAGTTGGCTTTGTATGTGATAACTGTTGCTGAATACTTTATACTTGTTACTGGAAATCACACATAATTCCCTCTTTAGAAGAATGGCAAATTAAACTGTGGAAGTTTGCATTAATCTCAAAAATAACTTTACATTTAAAAAACAAATCTCATTCAGAATTTAATTTTACTTGGAAACCATTTATAGATTGTACTTCTACATTTACATAGGAGGTTGGACCAGAAGACCTCCAAAGTCCCTTCCAACCCTATGATTCTTTGATTCCATGATATGGACTTGTACTGCATCTGAAGTTTGGGTTTCTCTTAATCTAAGTCTTTAATAACCTTTGCTTGATTCAGTAAATAAGGATAAGGGTTTTTAGATCAGATAGAAAATCTTGTTAATTGTTCATTCTGATGTATGAGTTTTATTATGATCACTGCTGTTAATTAGTGAATATTGATTTGATTTTAATAATGATTCTTAAGTCCTAAATTGATATAAGAATACTTTTATATGCAGTATTAATCTAATGTTACTTTGACATTTTTACTCAGTTTCATATAGCTTATAAATCTCTTTTTCTTTTTTCTTATTTGCTTTTTTATTGGTTGTGCTTTTAAATATCTATTAAAATAAAATAAACATGGAAATCTTCATTGCCTAAAATGCTGGTCAGTGACTGTAATAAAGACATTCATTTCCAAAGAATCAGTGATTGTACTATGTATTAAAATAGCCTTTTGAGCTGTTGAAATAATTTGATTTTGTTACAGTAAGCTTGCAGCAATGTTTTGAGGGAGAATAATGACATTACCCTCATACAGGAGGCTTTGGAGGGCTTGAAACTAAGCCAATGAGATTCAGTTGATTAATATGGTTTTGTTGGGTTTGGGATTTCCTTGTTCAGTGCATCTTTGCTATCTGTTGCATTATCCTATTCCACAAGAGTCCCATTAACAAGGATGGATATGCATCCATTGTAGCAATGTTCTTTGTACAGCTTACAGCCTTGTATTCATAATTTCTTAGATAAACCTACCAAATCAGTTTAATCTATGGCTGACCAAATGAACAGGAATTATGGGAAATGATTGTCTTACAGTGGGGTTTCCAAGTCTTTGAAAGTATTATTAGGGTTGGAGAACTTAAGATGAAATTAAGAGGACAGCTGACTGCAGAAGGATTCACTTTTCAATCGTTTTCATATGCACTATTAAGGGAGATGTTTAATATGGATAGAAAGACACCAGATATAGAACAATATGTAACAGAATTTGAAAGAGAATTATGTACAAATGATAATTTGTTAAATGTATAAATGTAATTGCTAAAATGTATAAATTACTGTTGAGATTTGAAATGGAAGAAGAACAAGTTAAAGACTGCATGATAAAATGGGCTAAGAATTTTGGTTATAATGTACAGATGGATCAGTGGGAAGGAATGTGGTTAAAAGGATTGAAATTCACAATGTCTTACAATTTAAAACAGAATTTCTATAAAATGATGTACCATTGGTATTTGTCACCAGAGAAACTATCTAAGATGAATAAAGTTACTTCTAACTGTTGCTGGAAATGTGAAAAGCATGAAGGGACATTTTACCATGCAAAAAAAGCAAAACAATATTGGACACAAATATATATGATGATGCAGAGAATTTTAAAACTTAACTTTCAGTTGAAACCAGAGCTTTTTTTACTAGGACTTATGGATAGTTAACTAGAAAAGATGCATGGATGACTGGTTTTATATATGATAACTACAGCAAGGCTATTATATGTGCAAAGATGGAAACTTGTAGAAATGCCCACAATGGAGGAGTGGATTGTGAAGATGGCAGAACTTGCTGAAATGGCTAAATTGACTTGTTTGATTAGGGAAGGAACAACAATTACTTTTATAAAAGACTGGAAACCCTTTATGGACTTTTGGCTGAAAATGGACAAAAATGAACTGATGATCTCAGGATTTACTGATTAAAAAGGGTTGTTTATGGGAAGAAGGGAACCATGATATATAATTTGGGAGGGCAGAAATGGTAATAATTATGTTTGTAACTGCTGTAAAGAATCATATATTAATACTAATAAAAGTATTATTAGGGGCAGCTCTTCTTTCCCTGTGTTGAGTACCACTGCTCCAACAATCTCTTTACTAGTGGTTTATACGACTCATCATCATCGTCGTCGTCGTCGTCGTCATCAGTCATCATCCAGACGTAATAGTAATGAGGATACGCTTTATAGGATTTCAAAATGGCTGCGTGATGCTATTAATAAGAGCTTATAAATCACTAGTGATGGTAGGCTATGTATGCAGCTTCCCATGGGTGGGTCCTTGGCTCAGAATCCTTCTGTTTTCTGTATCCTAACAGCATGGTGCAGAGATTGTATCAGTGAATGAAGGGAGCAGGTTGAACCAGCCTCTTCTTTCTTCCCTTCAGCCTCTTTCCCATCTGTCATTCTGGAACAATGATTCCTAAAATAGGAATGTCTAAAAGAGATGGTTGAATTAGGAGATGCCCTGAACCAGTACATTGTACTATGGATTCTACTGTCATTTGTAATAGAGTTAATGCAAAAAGACTAGATTAATCCTTTTTCAGGAGAGTAATATAACCTATCTGATAAATATGTCTTGTCATGACCTTGGAAAGATGGAAGAAAATGCACTTTATATGATTTACATGGTTCACTACTTTCTTGTTTTTTCTGCAGATTCGCTATTTTAGAGATCACTGGAGTTCACACCCGTACTCAAAAGCTTCATTAATCACCACTGCAGAGGCAGTATTTTAAAAAGCATGCTACTGCTTTGCAGAACCAAATATAATTAGGTGTTTTGTGATTCATTCAGACAGCCTTAATTAGCATAATTGATAGGCTGATTAATGAATAAATCAGGATTTAGAATGGGTTTTTTAATCAGCCCTGTCCCTTCTAAAAGGGTGTTTCTTTGCCAGTCATAATGTTCTAAACAATTTGTACACAGACCCTGTCAAACTTTATTGAGTAATTATTTTTAAAATGGAGGATTTTTAATTACCCAAAAAAACCCATTTGAATTGAGATATATTTATTTAGTCACACAGTATCTAAATACAAAAAAAAATAAAAAATAAAAATCTGATTGCCCTATTGCTCAGAGTTCTATTAAGATTGAGTCAGCTGTTCTGAATGACATTTATTTTTAGACCACAGATGTTAGATCTCATCTGAGAAGTGTGCAAATAAACAGCCTCAGATAGTGACCGTACCAAATTGACAATTTGGGTTCCTCAAATTGGGTAGGATGAAACTTTTTTTGGCATTTTTTTGTTTTAGAAAAAGGAGACAAGTTTTGCCTCCCATGAAAAATTAAAACTCCTCCCCCCCAAAAAATTGAACTAATTTTTCCCATGGGGGAACAAGAGGCAAAATGTATGACTTTAGCAGGCTGGCACCAAATTCACCCCTTAAAACTCCCCAAATCAGAAAAGCAGGTCTGAAAAAATTGGTTCCATCCATTTGGCTGATCTCCCAGGCCAGAAAACCATAGTGCAACTCTGAGCCAAAAACAGTTTCCATCTTTGGATCACAATGTAAAAAGAAAAAAAAATCCTGTTCTAACTGTAATAATCTGAAATGCAATCTTCAGAGTATGAAAGATGTCAGGCAGACGATCCCATATGCAGTTTTGTTGTCTGAGAGGCAATGAAATGTATTTATTTAGGATTTATTTCTAAAGTTACTTGAAAAATCTTGCAGATACACACAACACACATGTACTCACCATTTTCCTTGATATAATTTCAGATGTATTAATTATAACGACCAACTTCAACATTTAGGACTGCTATTTGGGATTTATTTGATTGATCTTGGCAAGTCATAATAAACCAAATAGGTTATTAAAATGCCACAGGAAGCCAATCACAAGATCGATGAAAATCTTTCACAGGGTTGATAGTGAAATGCCCAGTCGTGACCTGAATCATTAAAAGATACTAATTAAGAATCTAATATCCACTTCTACTTCCATGATTCAGATCTATTTATTTACATCTTTAAACTAGACATAGCCCAACATTAAAAAAATAACACCAACTAGATCCGGATGTCAGTAATGGATTTGTATGTATATGTTTATGTGTGTACAACAGGAAAATATGCCTATTTCAAAAGCCATTATTTTTTGTGCTGTTTTGATTGGTCCTAATAAAGTTTAAAAGTTTGGTTTAAAGGTGTTGTTAGATACTGCATTTGTTTCTGCCTCATGGTGTGAGAGTTTTGCTTCCACTGAGGAGCACCATTGTTGGGCTGTGCTTAGGGCATCAGTTGGCCTTAATCTGGCCCTGGTGATGACACGGTCAGGAATGGAATTTGCCCAGCTCCTAAGGGCTACTTGAAACTGTTACAGGTAGTGTAAAGAGTAAGGAAGATGACCTTGATGGAGATATATCAGGAACTGTTACCTAGGCGAAAGGGGCTAGAGCATTTTTAAAGTCCAGAACATCCAGAAAACATTTGGAAGTGACTAGCACAGACGCCTCCCTAATTCACTAAACTATAAGAATGAGGAGAAGGTATAGGAGAATCAGATTTGCAAGATTCTGTGATTATAGCCAATCTCAGTAAAAGTAGTTTTAATCTTCTTGTAGAGTTGATTTCCTGATCTCTTCTACCTAGTGGGGCTAGGTGCACTCTGGTTGCTGAACACTGTCCTCCACGGTCATTTTTAGCTTGGGCTGCAGGAAAGGCAGAACACCTGGTTTCTGCAAAGGCATCTGACCACATAATGCCTGGCTGGTGCTTTCCAAACTATTTCTCAGGTATTACTTGGTTTAGAGCCAAGTATTTAAAGAGCAGGATTAGAATTACCTGGAGAGAATGTCAGCCCAGATCAATTTACATTGGGAATGAGATCTCGGTTCTGCTAGCTGTATACTGCTGATTCTGTCCCAAGTAAATGTGTGTTGCTGACAAAGGGTTTCATGTGGTTGTATGAACTCCTGTTTTTATTAGTTTGAGAAGGAGTGCTGCTTCACAAGCATCTTCCAGGTACTGTTGGCCACAGGCACTCACAGCCAGTACTGCCATTCCATGTTACAGACACAATAGAAGGGGGTAGAGTGAAGTGGGAAGGAGATTGGCCAGTATTCCTTGCAGCCCCTTCACAATGCTGGGAACCTGTCACTTTGGCTATGCCTGAGTACGTATCTACCATACTTTTTGGAGGAATGCTAAACCCCAGTCCAAAAAGAACCAGACTGACAGATGGATGGAGTGGAAAAGGGATGAAGGATGAAAGAGAAGGGGGATCGTTTGATGTGTTAGGAGAGATGCTAAAGGTCGTTGTCCCAGGCACCAGCCCATAGTTGCTCAAGCAATCCCCACCATGGGTGAAGGTCAGTGATAGGTGAGTGCTTTACTCACAGGTGATGTTGAGTAGGAAGGAAAGCAAAGCCCAAAACTCCACCAATCACATCCCTGCATTAAAACTGTAAAGACAATACTAGTTGTTAGCCTTGGCACTAAGACTGAATAGGGCTCAGCTGTCAAGACATTGCAGTTTATGCCAGCACACTCTTCTGATTCAAGTACTAGAGGAATGCCAGGAGTCCCATTTTTGCAGTCTGCAAAGCTCCCCAAAGTTGCTGGGTTGAAATCTAGAAGCAAAATGGCAACCTTCAATATTGTGGTTTTTCCCTTGACTTTGGGGAAAAAAATAGTGTAAATTGCAATATAGCTGGTTAATCAACATATAGAGAATATAAAACAGGAGCTGTCAATATTTATGAGGTGCCACGCCATAAATGATGAATGAATTTATGTGACTTCTTCTCCCAGCTCCAAGAATAAAACTAATGATTTCATTGGAGTTAGAATTGAGCAAGAAATAAGTATTCCACTTCCTTTTAATAAACACATTTGAACCTATTCTTGTTAATTGCTCCAGCTGTACTGTGGAAGAGAACACATCCTCTTTATTAATTGATAAATTATCAGAAAACTCAAAAAAGGTGGCAAATACTTTGGCCATTTGCTTAATGCTGATTTCAATAAGGAAACTTTGGATATAGGCAAATTTTGTTACATTGTTCCCTCTTAGAAGGTATTAGCTACATTCTTTTTAAACATTTTAGGTCACAGGTTGTTGATGATGTTTACACTGTATTTTCACAAATGAATAAATTTTGAAATCTATTTATCATGAGGTTTCTCAAAGTTCACAGTACTACAACTGCCCACTGAGGTTTGCACAGGCAAAATCTGGAGCAAAACCTGAAGCAAGTTTTTGACAGTACTCCCTCTTGTGCAAAGGTGATTAGATTTTTTAAAAATGTGTGAATCCTCAGAGAGTCCCAGCCCACAGTCTGGAAACCCTTAATCTAAAGGATTTATCCCAACTATCTGAATTCTGAGTGAAGTATCTACAAGTTCAGCACTGTCCTGGTCTAATTTCAGACAGATCTGCTAAGACATAGCTTGAGGTGCATTTTAAATTTCTCAATGTTCCTGCTATTTATGATCTATAAATAGATCATGACATACTTTTGGAGTGAGGAGTTTTGTTCTCTTAACTTGTTCTCTTAACTGCATCCAAGAATCAGAAAGAATAGCTGAGGTCATGTCCTTGTTCTGATAAAAATCCATATATATTTATAAAAAAATTCAGTGATAGTCAAAGCATTTTTAAAAGGGCAAATTATGGGGATAACATGGCAAGGTTGTTTCAGGGGCCTTACTGAGATATTTCTATAGTTGTTTAGACCAAAGCGCTGTCTCAATTGTGCCTAGACTTCTAATGAAATGTAAGCCAGTTAATATTTGTCTGGAGGTACATATATCTGTAAAAATCCTACCCCTCTAACACATTGCATTTCCCAAAATGGTAAGCTGTAGATTCGTTCATCATGATGTCAGCAGATTTCCTTTTCTAAGAGCCTTGGACATGACCCTCAAACAATGGTATTTAGGCTGTTAAACTGCTCAAATTGTTATTAGGCAGAAAGGAGCTGATATTCCCTAATAGTCTTATTAGCACTGTCAAAATAAATGAACCAGATTGCTCCAAGAACAGCTACAATGATTCTCAAATTCTAGTTTCTGTGATACAGTTAATGATAAATTCTAATACAACTGCATTATTTAGTTAATAGACAGACAAGATAACCAAGTTTAAAACTTTATTTATTAACAGTCAGAAATGAAAATGATGTAAGATTTTTAAAAAGCTTGCATGATAAATTGCTGTAATGTACTTAGAATGTACTTGGAATCAGGAGTTACAGAAGAAAAGGATAAAGAAAAGCAGAGAGGTTGCAGAACATTCTCCTAGGAAAGGCTCCCTAGAATGGGCAGCAGGAAGCAATTTGCTAAAATTGGTGATTTGTAACTGTTTGTAGTCTTGGGAGCCATTTTGCAAATGGGCAAGCCTTCCCAAAAGATTGTAGACCTCTGTACTATGGACTGGCACTTCACTCTCCCAGTTCCCACTTTAAACTACTTGGGGGGGGGGGACACCTTGAAAAAAGCCTGGGAGGTATTTTAGAGTTTATTTCCCCAACCAGTTGCTAGAACAGGCTAGCAACCATTTCTGGAGAACAGTATGGATGCTGCTGCCCTCTATTAATTCCTCCACTCACCTGCAAGATGACCTCAGTGTGTATTTTTCTGCTCCCCTTCTAAAGTACAGTTTTCCATGTAATACTGCCTCAAACCTCCTGCCCATTTCAAATATTGAGCTTCAGCTCATTGCAGGCTAAACACAGCAGATCAATGGCTATTTCACAGAGGCATTCAACTGAGTCAGTGCTTACATTGTCTCTAATACATTTTAGAAATTCTTTTTCCCTCTCAAATGCCATGTATACAGATAGTCCTTGACTTACAGCTATTCATTTAATGACCATTTGAAGTTATGATGACACTGAAAAAAGAGACTTACAACAGTCCTTGCACTTATGACCATTGCAGATTCCCTGCAGTCACATGATCAAAATTTGGGTCCTTGGCAATCGGCATGTATTTGTGAAGATTGCAGCATCCTCGGGTTGCATGATCACTATTTGCAACCTTCCCAGGAGGCTTCTGACAAGCAAAGTCAATAGGGGAAATTGGATTCACTTAATGACCATGTGATTTGCTTAACAACCGTGGCAAAAATGATGGCAAAATTGGGTGCAACTCACTTAACGACTGCATCGCTTAGTGACAGAAGTTCTGGTCCCAGTTGTGGTTGTAAGTTGAGGACTATAGCATTTACAATACTTGCCTTATAAATAGAAGTGTGTTAATTCAAAATCTGCTAGATTTTTTTAATTACCATTTTTCTTTCCCTGAGGTTCCTACTTTTCTCAGTGCTTTTAGAAAAAAAAAATGTTCAGCAATGCATTATTTCATTATTTTTCCAATCAATACCCTTTTATCTGAAGTGGCTGGAAAAACAATGGAACAATAAACTTGTGGATTTATTTTAAAAAGCACAGGGAAAAGTAGGAAGCTCAGGGAAAGAAAAATGGTAATAAAAATGTTTCTGCTGGGTTTCAAATTAGCAACATTCTTTTTACAAGGTGAGAATTAAAATCATTGTGCTATTACAGCATCTGTGGTAAGAGTACCACTGAGATCTTAGAAAGTGCTAGGGCGGTAAAAAAATATTTTAAGAAAATCTGTTGGGTGCCTGCATTTATGTGCAGTTTGATGTTTTAACTTTGTATATAGAAATTACATAAGAATACATAAAATAATAAAATTAAATACACATGCATAATGCAATATGCAAAAGATACACACACATAAACACAAAGTCATAAATACACACACGCACACACACAAAATATACGTGTTCCTGCCCACAGGAAGGAAAGCTATTGGCAATTGTTTCTATGGAACAGAAAGTACACAGCAGCCAGAGAAATGTCCGATGGGAGGACCTGGCTGCCTGCTATTCAGAATGAATACCTGGCAAGCTCTTACCAAAGTATCTCAGTCCAAACAGGATTTTCTTAAACTGGCTCCAGGTCAAGCTGGCATGAGCCCAAGACAGCAGCAGATTAAATGGTAAGGGTGGGTAGACTTGCAAGATTCTCTTAATGTAGTCTTACAAGTAAAGTAGAATTAGTTCATCTGATTGTGTTTCCTATCTGGTCTACCTGGTAAGGCTGACATCAATCTTGTGAGTCTGAAAGCACAGTTCTCTCCGTGTCTCCTTTATATCCTGAGAAATTAGGGAGGGTCTCTTCTGAGCCTCTTGCCCTGCCTACTATCCATTTGCAGGGTATACTGCCTCTTATCTGACCATTGCCTAGGCAGCGTCTCTGGGCCCAGTCTCCCAAGGTCATTCCCACATACTACTACAGTTGTGGACCTCTGCTATGGATTGTCACTAGAGGATAGGAGCAAAAATCTAAGTGTGAAGAAAAACATGAATAAATGATCCTTTCTTTCAGCTGCCAGCACAATCTCTTCTATTTAAATCTTCTTTTATCAAAGCTAACCAGACACTTTTGAACCTGTTTCACAGGATCTGCTTTCTGTTCTCTAAATTATGTACAATTAGGTTTACTAAAGTTGGAAAACTATCAGACTGGGTTATCTGAGGCAGGTGGCTCCTCTGATGATGGAATGAAGATGAAAACCTGAGTTTCCTATTTCTGGTTTCTTCCAAGGGACACAGAATTTAATTTTAATAGTTTTGAGTTCACATTGAAACCTGGGTTTCAATGTGCACGTACATTAAGCCATGTGACCCAATATTTCCTTTTGGAAATAGCTTCTGCAAGGGAGTCTCTCATCTAATCATGGGCATCTTCTTAACTGCTAGCTCACCTTCACCTGTTATAAAAGGGGAAGGTAAGCTGCAAGTGCAAAGAGAGCTTGTTTCTAAACATTTGGCAGCATTTCTAAGATGCCAAAGAACCAAAGTTTCTTTGGGCAGATCACAATATTTACACCATTACTTATGTAAATATGTCTCACTCTCCATTAGAAAGAATCAGGCAAAAGAGAACGGTGGAGAAAAGACAAATGAAGGGAGACATGATATCAGTGTTCAGATACAGAAAATGGTGCCAGGATCAGGAGTTATTTTCCACTGCCACAGAAACTAGACAGGACCAGAAATAAGGTCTACAGGCTGAGGCTATAACATTTAAATATAAGAAGTCTTCCTGACGGTACTATTATTGGAAGTTATAGGTTCTTCATCTTTCACACTATTTTTTAACATATGGTTCTGTATTTTATATTTTGTTTTCTGATATGGCCTAATGGCTAATCAATACATTATTAACATTGGTCACACAGTCAGCCAGTTGTTTAGACTGGATTTGGCATTTTTATCCACTTATCAAGTCGTTCCCAAGGATCTGGGATAAGCTGTTCCAAGTAAAGCTGCCTTTTGCAATTGACTGATGACTGATCAGTCAATTGTAAAAGGCAGCTTTACCTGGAACAGCAAACAACAACACCTGCCTATCCCAGGTCTTTGGGAAGGACTCAATATTATTATTATTATTTCTCCATCTTGGGAGATTTTTAAGAAAAGGTTGGACAACTGTCATGGAAAATTCAGAAGATCAGAGCACGTCCCTGAGGAGAAATAACCAACTGTTTTTCAGTGATTGTTGGGTCCCCACTTTACTAGAAAGAGGAATCCCAAACAATGGGAAAGCAAAGATTTTTATAGAAGTTGAGGGCTAAAGGGCAGGAAACTGGCAACTTTGGGGGAAACTAGGCAGTTCCACGCCCATGTACCTGGACATGTATCTATCTGTTAGGCAAAACTGCCCTGTCAGAGCTGGAGAAATCCACTGTTAAGAAGAGGAAATGCTGGAGGGTCCCTGATTAAGGATGAATTGTTGCGGTTTTTCACCTTGTTATTATGACACAATTCCCTTATTAGGGCTGCCCTTGGACTGTATTGTGAGCTGGTGAGCAAAGCTTCTGTTCTTTGGTTTAGATGGAGGCAGGGAGGGTCAACTGGGGCCTGATAGGATTAGGCAAAGAGAGGATCTGGGTTTGACCCTGGCCACATCCAAAAGACAGGGAGCAAAAGGGTGCAGCCTCCATTTTTTGTGTTACATCTATTTTCTTCACCGCATGGCTACCTCTCAAGGCTGGTTTATGCATGTGAGATGGGCAGCTTAAATTGAACAAATAAAATAAATAAAATAGATGGTTTAATTGCAGAGAGCTGGATCAGACAATCTTTGTGGTCCCTTCCAACACTGCAGTTCTATGATTCAGTGATTCCTGAATGCCTACTCTAAATCTCGCCTCAGAAAGAGAAACATCTGCCATTTGAAAGTTCAGCCTTATCATATACTAATGCGAATACATTTGTCATGCCTGTGAGCCTCTGCCAAAACCAGAGTACCTTATGGCTTAATGTTATGCTCCACCCACACCTTTATTTTCTTGAAAGTTAGTCTCCAGCCTGAAAAGTTGCCCTCCTGTGGCAGCTGCTGGGGGGGAGGGCAGGGGGGGGGCAGGAATAGGGATGCTAAAATAAACCAGCTGAAGTGTTGTGAATCATGACCCACCCTTTTTGTATGTGCAGTGATGTTGCATGCATATTCAACATGTCTAGAGCTTGAAGCCTGTCCACCAATACCCTTTGTGGGCACTGCTGATTTTCACATCCGAAAGAAGCCCCTCTTTTGTTTTTCCCATCTCACCCCAGAAAAAGGGAATAAAAATACATTTCCTTTTCTTTGGGGCTTTCCCCAGTTACACCCAACCACTGTGCAAACATGCCTTTTGGTCTCCATCTGCCACCATTCTGATGTTGTCTTTTTAAAGACATGGACACAGCAGCATGTTAAAAAAATACCTGCTTTCTGGGGCTTAAAATAGCAATACAACGGCATAAAATGAAATTGCCTCTGGATTGAAACAGAGGAATCTGGAAGTGGGCATAAAGAAAAGAAAGGAAGGGAACCATTATGTTAAGTGAAAAGGCTGCTTGGGCCTCAACCCTCTTTGTGACTCTTCTTTCTTGTTCATCGTATTCAGCAGCTCTCACGACAGAATGGGGTGTGGAAGGGGAGGCCCAGGAAGGCACTTAGGGGCCAACAGAGCCTTGCAGCCAGACTTGCCCCATTGCTGTTCCCCTCCCATGACGGGCGGGTGGCTTTCCACTAGCTGGCGATGTGCTGAAGCAGCCTCTGGGCCAACTTTTCTTTACCACCATCCCTTTTTGTTAAATAGACACTTTCTTAGGGATGCCAAGATTCCAACAACCACAAGAAGGTAGGAAAGAGATACATACAGAAAACTCTTTGTTGCCCTCTAGTGGTTGGCTAGATTTTTGCAGCCCCACCTGATAGCCTTTGTATGGCACTTTTATTTCCCAAGTTTCAATAAAATGCCAATAAGAAGACTTGAGATGAGACTTCTGATGAATAGCAGATGTATTTTGATCAAGACACAGCTGGGTGACCCCAATCAACACATTAACAAGAGATGTTGATGAAATCACACCTCACAAAACAAACATCAGAGGCTTTATAGACATTTAAATCTGTAATCAGATAGTACATCCCCTCATACCCATACAAGGGATTTTTGGGACGGTCTGAGCAAGTGAAAGGTGGTTCTTAGGAAGGTAAACTTAACTGTAACTTTTTCTTCTGGTTACCAAGGGAATGGCATACAAGATTTTTCTTATCTTTCTCTAGAATCCAGGGCCTTACAACTGTTGCAAAAAGCTTGGTACAACAAACAGCTTGTACTCGGCTAATTGCTTATTCGAAGACAATCGGGCATTCAGCAAAGAGATAAGGGGGGGAAGAAACCAGTGCTCTTTACAAAACAAAAGCAAGTTAACGCTTTAGAAATAAAATAGAGTGCACTGTTACAGGTATGGTTATACATTATGTGAAGCATATATATACTGTATATATATAAAATATAAAATTGTGTATATATAGAATATAAAATTGGGTATCAAAATAATGCCCTTCATCTTCTACTCTTGCAAAGGGAAAAATGCAAAGATTATTTTCACAGCATCACTGTGAGATGCTTGCTGTCTTTTAACATAAGGTTTACAATTTTATAATAATTCACCTCAGTTATTTTAAAATAAACAAATGTTGGCTTTTAATAATATTGTGATTGCTTTACTTCTTTCCCTTTTGAGCTGCCAGGTTCTTTGCAAGCCAAAGATTCAGTATCAGATTATCTATCTATCTATCTATCTATCTATCTATCTATCTATCTATCTAACTATCTATCTATCTATCATCTTTATCTATCATCTCTCTCTCTCTCTCTCTCTCTCTCATCTATCTATCTTAACGCACACCCACATACACATACTAAAAGAGGTCATGGTACAATTGATGTTTCCCTGTGTGTCCTCTAAATGCTTCATTCCTTAATGATTTACTGTCTGTCTTTTCCTATATATGTAACATTGCAGAAGGACTCACTTGTTTATGCATTTTCAGTTTTTGTTGGTGTTTGAAAAATATGCAGAATCTACTAATTTAGATTAATGTTTTCTAGCCTGACAATCATCATATAGAGGTTATATCATTGATACAAGAGTTATGTAATTCTATGTAAATGTTTGTTTACCTCAAAAACACATGTATGTATATAAATTAATGTTTTTAATCACAGTCTATGGGTCATTATGACTGTATTGTCTATATTCATTAATTAGATATCTTGATTACTTCCAGTGTAACTCAAATTCAGTGGAAGTATTTTAGAGGATGAACAGATGCAAACAAATGATACAAGCAGCAGCTGAATGAGTCCCAGGGAAGATAAGCTAACCAACATCAGGACAGACTTTTTTTAATAGTAGGTTTACTAAAGATTACAATTTACAACAATAAAAACTAATAGAAATGAAAAAAATAGAAGAATAAAAAGAAAAAAATAGAAGGTGCAGAAAACAAAGATTAAAAAAAAAAGAAAAAAAAATAGAAAAGAAAGAAAGAAAGAAAAAGAATATAGGGTCACCAGAGATAACAACATATCTATTTTAACCTTGATCAAATAAACCATACGCTAGCCTGTATGGGGGATTAAGGATAGCTAAGCAGAAGTGTCCCTTCACCTTGTGCATATCAGTACCATTCACCACAAACAAGGATCTTTCTGTGGATTCAACCTTTGAATAGGCCAGGTTCCACCTTGGCTCTCAATGGATTTCTCCTTGTCTCCTGCCCTTCCAGAAATGTTACTTCAGATTATGTTAGCCCTGATGCTGATTCGGGAGAACTCTGAAATGGCAATGATCCTATGGTGGCCCTTTCTATGGAAAACTAACCTGCCATGGGCCACACTGAATTGTTGGCTTTTCTTAAAACATTCTTGTACTAGTATGGAAGCAGTCACATCTCATGCACTCTACCCTGTTGCTGCTAACGTGCGAAATAAGGCTAAGAAACAGACCGAGACATATAGTATGCATGGCTGCGTGCCTACAGAGAATCATGGCTGTTCTCCATTTTGGGTGGATTTTAGGAGATTTAGATCATCATGCTCATTATAAACTTTATATAGTAAACAGGATTATATTCATTATGTAGATAGGACTGAAGAATTCTTGAAGGAACGGCATTAATCAAATGAACCTGAGAACAATTGTGGAAGTAAAATAAATATGGCATGAATTCAAAATAATGTGAGGCATAGTAATAACTTTTAAAAGCATTATAAATCTTAATCTCATTGGTGAAAGTTCTCTCTCTCTCTCTCTCTCTCCCGCTCTCTCATGCATACACAGAAGCTCTATACAAACACGGTCTTTCCTGCGTGCTTTGATAATAAGGTGCTTTTTCAAATGATTTGTTTATCTGAAGCATTTTTATTTCTCTCCAGCAAAAGACCTTTCGGAATAGCTTATATACAGTTCTGAAAGCAGGCAGTCAAAAACAAATGATAATATCAGAAAAAAAAAGGGAGTGAGAAAAATCAAACTCTGATTGTTTAGCATTCTAAGAGACAGCTCTTTTAATATGGTGCGAGGATGATTCATTGTAACTTCACACAAGTATTCAGAGAACATTATGATTTGTTTAGGCAAGACTATTACCTCTGAAGATGTAGATGTTCTACAAGTTGTTGCTCCCACAAGTACAAAAACGATGGAAATAGAATATAGGTATATCCACAAACATAGCCTAAGAATCACATATGCAGTAGTAAGTAGAAACTTAAGCTTATCTACTGTGTATATACTGCATTTCAGGGTAGCTCTACCAACTTGGTTCCTAGTGAGATTTCATCAATTTGATTAATATAAACAGCCTGACATTATAGTAATCTTTTCATGTAGGTCCTCTGAAAGAATCCGTGGGGTCTTGCATTTAGTCCTGTCCTTGATTATATGTGTCTCCTATTCCTTCATATATAGATCTTTGTCTTGCAGGATTCCAGGACTGGAGGAAGCACACGCAATAATCTTCCTTATATCAAGTTTTCCTGGGATATGATGGGATGGGGAAGGAGGAGCTGCACATTTTGGGGAGAAGGGCTCAGGTATCTTAATATATGACAGTTATGTTTCATCCCTCTGTAGTATTACCACTGTGAAATTCAACGCGATGTGGTTCATCTGCTGTGCAGGTAGGAAGTAGTCCTACTGCAGACACTTGCATTCACAGCATCACCACTCTTCAGATGTTTGTGGTGATGATGTAGACACATTGCCGCAGTTCTTGCAGTACGTGTCAGAGAAGAAAGGGATAATACTTTTCTGTTCTCAGTAAAAAAAATCTAATGGCTTTTGTATTAATTTCACGACTATAAAAAAACAATGTACTAATTATGACCCAGTGCTGTGATTCATTCTTCTTTACTTACAAATACATCTGATGTAGCAAAACAACTCCATTTATGAATGTAAGTCAGTATCAGAATACAATAGGGAAGAGATAAGATTGTGGCCTTTACTGTTAATTTGTTATTAGCTTCATGCGACAAATGACCTTGCAGAAGGAGACTCTGTTCTGTTTCTCTTTCCAACAATACAGTGACATTACTGATGTCCTCTTGGATACTGGCCATCTTTGCAAATAAATGCATCTGAAGGGATTGTGGTGACAGAATGACCTCCAAGCAGCTCGTCATTCGTCAACATGACACATTTCCATCAAATATCAGTGTCTCCAATAGCAAACTTAGGGGACAAGTACTATTAGACTTGAAACAAAATTGGGTCATTGAGAAATAGAAAATAAAGAAACTGGCATGTATACTACAATCCTAGTATATATTTTCCATCATTAATTTAGAAATCCTATAAGGAATTCATAACAATTTGTTGGCTTGTTTTTAAAAAAATGCCTATAGTATTCATTTCCTGTACATGAAAAGAAGCATCATATATGCCTTCTGTTAACATCAAGGTTATAGACTAGCTTGAAGAAGGTGTGGCTTCATTAGAGCAAAGGAAGAAGGCAGAATTGTCAGTCATCCCAGTTTGCGCAGCACTACAAAATCTGGAGGTAGAAAAGAGATAACAGAAAACTCTAAATTTTTGCTGCTATTAAGTTTTCATCTGGATTTTCCCAACCCAGATCTGGTAGTACCCCCACACTCAAATCCACACATTAGAGGCTACATTACTGGTTGACATTTTCATCCCAAACTACTAGGATGCAATCAATCAATCAATCAATCAATCAATCAATCAATCAATCAGTTTCCAGCATAGGAATGGTCTCTGATCCCTCAGATGCAGAACATAAACATTTCCTCAGGTCTCCATCATGAACTTAGAAATAAAATCTTGTTCTTGGATATTTACCATTAGTTTAGATCTCATTACTGTAAATGTAAGATTGTGAGGTTGTAAAACTTTGTTCCAATGCAGATCAGTTTATTTCCCATTGAACATTTGTTCCCCTAAATCTAATCTGGAACTCTTAAACAGCAAATCAGGCTGTTAAACTCCACTCACCTAAGTTTAGGGTTATTGTTGACACACCTGTTTTTGTGATGACATTTCAACCCTGGATGGCCAGAAGGTTGGGAGGCTCAGGTCACATATAAAAGTAAACAATTTCACTCATCCCTATGCAAACACTTGGGGCACCTCATCTCTCCATTTATTTATAGTCTCTGCTAAATGAGAATTGACTATCATTCCAAAATATGACTTCTTCTCTGACCCCATGATTGATACGTTGATTTAGGAATCTTTGGTGAGAGTCTTTGTCAAAGTTTTCTAAAAGTCTAAAAAAAATGTATCTGTCCCGGTGATGGTATTTCCTACTCTGCTTGGTTCCCTTTTCCTTTCTGAGGACTTAGCCAAACATCTGCCACCTTCCTTGAAACCCAGACCTCAGAACAGAGGGAAGGGAGAGGCAAGGCAGCTCATTTAAGAGCTACTGGGTCCAGGAGCCTGGAGCACCTTGAAGCAGCTGGTGGTCAGTACGCAGCTCCCTCTTTGCTAGTGATCACTTCCCGGGTCATTGGTTTCTGGCAAATAATTGTTTAAAAATAAATAAGCATCTCTTGGGGTGAGACTTGACTGTGGTGACTCACCCTGTGCAGAATACCTGGCTCTCTCTTTGTGTGTGCGTGTGACTGGTATGTGTATTAATGATGCAGGTGTGGGGAAAAGATTGAAAATGGGAGGTGTACATTCTCATTAGGGCCTGGCCAGCATCAATACGCTCTGAATAGTTACTGAGATAGAACTTGTTGTTGTTATGTTGATTCTCCTTCAGGAAGGCATTTTGTTTGGCCATAATCGATCATTATATAATTAATAATGCTTTCACGTTTTAATTGTTAAGAAATAACATACTAACAATCTCATGTGAGTGGTTTGTAAGAATCACAAAACGTAAACTTAAAACAGAAATAGTACATCATAGACAACAATCAGCAACAAAAGATTATTGGCCAATAAGGTAGTAGTTAAGTAAGAACACTTCGTTCTATCCCTCTGATCCAACCCAATATATCAGCTCTCACATCCAGAGTGCAAAATGAATGATTTCCTGGTTAGGGAAATAGAATCCCTATGGGTGACTACAATCCCATTCCCCTCTCATCCTGCCAATTTATGTTGATGTTGAGTAACATGACCAGGTGAGTTTATCTGGGTTAAATCTAGGTCACCTGCATTCCCACCTAAGCCTTGTATTATAAATTGGATTAGCCCACTTGTCCACAGTAAGACCATGCATATAGGATATTTCATTGCAGACTGATTTGGTTTTCACAGCAGCATCAGGAGATGGGTATACTAACTTGTATGACCACTTAGATCTTTGCTTAAGATGGGATAGCACAGACCTAGGAGCATCCCTAAAATGCTATATTTCCAATGTCTTGAAAATAGTGTTATAGCTTTCTCCCTTCTGCACCACCTAATCACAACCTCAGTAGCAGCAGTCAGGTAATCTTCCCCCATCCTGTTTATTCTGACACATTTAATCTCTTCTAAGAAATCAAATTTTGAGTAATACCCCCCACAATCCTTTTGACCAAGGGGAATGGCCCTTCCCCTTCCCCAAAGGAATGACTTCCTTAGTGTCACTGTTTTGGTGACAGATCTCACCACAGTCAGTGTTCCTCTATAGTCTTGGAGACTGCAACTCAAGATAGGTGGAATCAGAAACAAGAGGTGAGCAGGCCCCTGTCCAGCAGAGATTGCTCACCAAGTTAGTAACAGCCCCAGCATCCCACCAGTATAGTCCTGTAGGCAGAAGTTAGGCTCGCACCCTGGTCCATCAGGGAGTTTATGGCCCTCATTCTTGCAGGTCTCCAGAGAGTTTAGTGATCCAGACCTGACCCTTACTGATTGCCTGCTTTTGATTTCTTCTTGTTTTAAGTTGGCAAAGCTTTGTTTTCTGTCAGAACCAAGAAATCTTCATTCCTCTGATTCTGGCAACTTCTTGGATATGATGATAACTTTTCTGATCTTAAGGACAGATTTCTGGTTGACAGCCAATGCTTAATGGATCATTAAGAATTAAGTCTGCTTTTTTTTCTTTAATTCAGGAGTGGGGAGCCTCTTATATATCTGTAGTCTGATTTTATGTGGTTCAATGTAATTATCTGTAGGCGGGGAAGCCAAAATGGACAGTGTGATGGAAGGTCAGGGAAGTCCTCTGCAAGACCTTAGAGACTAGTGGAAACTGAGGCAAGGAAATTAAACTGGATGGGGTGATCAAACAATGGAAGGAAAACCCTTTGCAAATAATCAGAATTATGCAACAGGGATCTGCCCAAGATTAAAAGGCAAAAGGAAAAGAGAAAAATCTCTCTCTGTGTGAGACAGAGAGGTTGGCAGAAAAAGAAAAAAAGCCACTCTAGTTGCTTAGCCCAAAACTTGTCTCTAGACTTACTTTCCACTATTGTTATCCCTATAAGTTTATAAAAAATGAATAATTTTAATTACACGCACAGGGGAAACAATCTTCAATAGTAATATGGTGCACAGAAAGATGAGATTTAACTATTCCCTTTTAATAAACAGCCCATGTGAATAACTTTAGGATTTACTATTCATGGTCGTGGCCTGTTATTTTTTTAATGGTGCTTAACACACTACCTAGAATAAAACCTGCTTTAAATGCTTGAAATCTCTGACAATAATCTTAATTGTGATGATATATTTTAATAGTTTGTCAAATATTACTGACAAGCATTTGAAACACATTTTCTTTATGTTACACTTAAAAGGTGACTGGTATATTGTTAAAGTTCTAAGTCAATAACGTTCATTTATTTGCATGTTCAAGTATTCTGTTTTTTTCATAAATGAACAATATGTTTCCTATGCCTGATTGTAACTCGTTAATATCGAATACAATTTACTGATTTTCTAGTTATAGTAGTGTAGGTATTTTTCACAGCTATCTTAATTTAGTTAATAGTTCAGTTATAATATGATATACTTCAAACTATTTTAACGAAAGAAAATGTATTCTGTTGGTTCAACATATAAAAACATGCTATTATAAATTATTAAAATATGAACTGTTGAGAAATTATTTTGGTGGCAGCTTGAGAAGTCCCTAAGAACTTTTTGAAATTTATTCCAAAATATAAAAATAAAAACAATAATAGGACCCGTTCAGAGACAATGAGAAGATTTCTCAATGGGAATAAATTATTGATGGAAGAGAGAAAATCTGATGTTTTCTCCCATAGAAAATGTGTTCTTCTATTTTATCTTTGGCCAAACAGTCATTTCAAAAAGTGAATTTATTTGCATAATAATGTTGTGATACATCAGGAGCACCAAGTCTTCCTTTATTTTGCTTTGCAAACATATCTTTATTCACAATCCTGGGAGAGGGTTTTTGTTTTTTTTTTGCCATTTCTTTTTAAAGAGAGATTTTTTTTTAAAAAAAGACATCTTTATCAACAAGTTAATTTTTACCATTGCTACTTTTCCTGTCCAAGTTAATTGATATCAGCATATAGCTGATCACAGAATATAATTTTGTCTAACAGTGAAAATTATCATTCAAAGAATACCTATTTGAGGAGAAGGGGAGACAGGAAAAGAAATTACAGACAAAAAACTGCAGCTACAACTGAAAGCAGTCCTGAAGACTTCCTCTTACCCCAATAAACATGTATGATTACTTGTATATGTGTCTGTATCTCTCTTTCTCTCTCTCTCTTTCTCTCTCTCTCTCTTCCAAGAAGCCATGCTTAAAAAAAAATAGGGCCAGGAAAAAAATCTATTAAATGAATTCATATCTATTAATGAAAAGGAATTGCCTGTAACACAAGATATCCCCTTTGCAAAATGGATCAATGCCCATCTGCATCTATCAGCCATTCTCATATTCACAGACAGAAATGCAGAGATGTGCACACAGTCGTGTTGCGTCCCTTCTTCCAGCAGAAATAGCAAAAAGGAGAATGGGGCAAGAGGGAGAACTGTCTTGGGAAGGAAGGAAAGGAAGGGAGGTGAGGAAAGAGGTAAACTGGACAAGGAAAGAAAGGAAGAGAGAAAAGCTTGTTGTAGTGTGACAAAGAGGACTAAATTCTTCCGGCAAACAGCCCTCTCAAGCTCCAGTTTTAATGTTTGGCTAATTTTCAAATTCATTCAGCCTTTGCAGGTTCAGTATTATCTGCAGTCACTTGCACTGCAGGCTAATTCCTTTGTTTCCAACAGCTTCTTTTAGTATTGTCTACAAATATAAAATAACCCTCCACCCACCAATTTAGAAGTAAGTATTTAGGGGAAAGCTTCCTTTTGGTTAAATACAGTATTATCATTCACTTCCATGAGAATTTAAAAAATTGAATGTATCCACATGTTTTAAAACTATATCATATTCCTTTTCCAATAAATGTTCCTGAAGGATAGCTGTTCTTTAATATACTTTTGATAGTCAATCCTTTTGAACTTTCAGAAACATTTGAAGTAAACAGGTGATAATGTTAATAATCTGTAAAAAAAAAAAAAAGCAGTGTATTTGATAGTATCAATGTTTAATTTTGGCATGCAGGAAAAATCTTGCTTCTCAGCTTGTATTCCTAAGATTCTAGTCTATTTCTAATGATATCTATATACTTCTAATGGGAAAAAAATGAGGTTTAGAAACCTTTTGAATAATAATAGAAAAAATGTTGATGTGTGCATCTCTGCAGCTTCAGTTTTGAGGAAGACCAGACATTCACATAAACATTTGAACTTTTTTAATAGATTAATGACACCCAGAACCTGGATTACCTTGATAAATTAAATTAATCAAGTGTTTTATATATATATATATATATATCTGTTCCAACACATCAAAAGTTTTTCCAAAACCAAAACAAAACACTGTTTCTGCTTTCAAATATTTTCAGTATGCTAATTCAATAGACTTATTATTTTACTGTTTTTCAAATTTTCCAATTTTAACAATGTTAATATATTTAATTTCTCCAACCATAATTCCTTATCTTGATTTAGTGATGAGAGAAGATTTTATCAGTTAGGTAGGGCACATTTTTAATTCTGACAGCTTTTGAATTTGAGTAGATTGATTCAAATTAGTGTTTAATAATATTATATTGTCATGTTGAGGTAAATACATTTGATCCATGTGACTGATTTTAATTTTTTATAGTTAACATAATTTTCTTGTCTGATATAGAAGCTTCAAATTTATTTAATTTTGATTGTGTAAATTATAATCATCCAATATAAAAAAAGAAATGATTAATTACAGAAGTGTTATGTTGTAGAATAATTAAAACTGTAAGATCTTGCTGCTTGTCTTGTTTTGCTAACCTACCTTCAATGTTGCTGGGTTGGACCAATTTTTTGTTGTTGTTGTTGCTGTTGTTCACTTTAGCTAAAAGTTCATAAATGCTCCACTATTACCATTCTCGAACAATTTCAGTTTTTTCCCCCAACTATAAGTTTGCTTTAGTTTCAGTTGGCATTTCCACCATGTGCCTTTTTGCATAATTTCTGATCTTGATTATGTTCAGCTCCCAGAGTTGCAATCTGAGCAATAAAGGAAGCTTCCTTTTGTCTTGATTTTTTAAGCTGTTCTGAAACTTTTGAATAAAATGCTTTCCAAATGGGTGAAGTTGTGTCTGGACTATTATTTAACGCTAAACAATTCATCATAAGATTTTCAATCATCCTGACAAATTCATTGTATAAAAATGTATTATTCAACCCTCATATCTTTGTAACCAATAGAGTATCAATCTTCAAACTGCACAATGCAACAATATAAATCATACAATGCATTTGACAAGTGAGAGGTGTTACCAATACTGGAGAAGTTAAAAAAGGTAGTCAGTGCATGAATGTACAGTAGGAAATATAATTTTTAACTTTTGGATATAAAAACTCCAAATTTCTCTTTGATATTTATCCTTAATATCTCTTAATAATATTTTAGGGAGGTTTGTCGCAGAGATATTTTGAGCAGTCCAATGCATACCAGACAAAGCATACCATTATAGTTGCCTTCCAATATGTTCTTATTTAGCAATCAATCAAATTAATATTTACTACTCAATGATTAATGATTATTTTAAAAGTCTTTAGTTATTAAACAATTGCTAAATTAAAAATTAATTATTTAAATTATCAAATTTAGCTACTGATTTTAAAAAACGGAGTGCATAGACAAAAACAGAAATGAATTTCTGATGATCAAATCTTCAGAAATAGGAAAATAATATGTAATATAAATGCAGGATTTCTAAATATTACTGACACTCCTTGTTTTTCACTTTTATTACATGCAGCTGTAACAAATCCAAGATTAATTTGATCTAGATATATTTCATCACCCTGCTTTATTTTCTATATCCTGAAAAAAATACACTCATTTTGATGAATTTGGCCCTTATCTTCTTAGATGATTCATCTTACAGTGGAAGCTCTCTGTGTATCATAAGCTGATTTTATTTAGCACATGGTTCTTTCCCTGTTTTAATATAATTCATGACATTATCATATGTTTCTCTTTGTATTCGAACTTCAAGATAGTTTCTAAGTGAAATATGGCAAAATGAGAACCACAAACTTTCATGGCCTTCAAAGGCCTTTCTCTTCCACCCAAGAAAAGTGGCATGTATGCTTAATATTTTTTAAAAATAGTGGCATTCCTTTTTTCTTTTTCTTTTAGTGCTGTTAAGAAAAATCACAGTTTCAGGTCACTTTGCATTTGCTTGGAAAGATTCCTCCTAAGATTTTTTTAAAATATGCTTTCTGTTGATGGTAAAGAGTGTTTTATATATTTTAGGGAAATGGCTTAAGTGGGTTGATTTTTTTCAGAGAGAAAATCTATTGTCTACACTTAACCAGCCCATTACTTTTGTTTCCATGTGGAGACAAATCATTATTTTCACATTTGAAAATAAACACGGGGATCTATCTTGTGTATGTCACCTATGCTTCCTCCAGAAAAACTTTCATTCTCCTAGTATTATGACAACTTTAAGCTATTTAGCTAACTACGTAAAATGAATTCTCCCATAAGGGAGGCACACCTGTCAACAATATTCCCAGATGTTATAAATTAAAAGAAACTTTCTGTGCGAATCTCGTTTTATTTAAACAAAAACTAAACCAAAAAAAAAAAGATGAAAAAGTTGCTCAGTACTCTGAAGGCTTGAATGATTCAAAGAAACCAGGCTAATCATTCCTTGCTGTACAAGAATTTTGAAAACAGCCTTGACCTAATATACTTGACTTTTTCTTTCGTCCTAGTTTTCTTGGGGAAAAAAACAAACAAAAAACCCACGCTTCGGTTTCTGAAATGAACTGAGAATGCTCTTGAAATAAATTTCCCAGCAAGTTCAGAGAAAGGCTTTATGTAATACTTGCTGACAAGTAATTCCATTTATCCACTAATGTAACCTGGCAAAATGATTTCCGGTCACAAGCATTTGCTTGTCATGGTACAATGCAGCTTAGTCTTTACAGGAGACAGCAGGAGGGCAAATGCAAACTCATGTTGGTGCAATAATCTGATTCTGCAAAGAAGGGAGAGAACTTGACTGATATATCTCATTGGTAAAAGACCCTCTTCCAGCAGCCCCTCCTTTTATGAACCCCAACATCTTGCCTGCTCTCTATAAAAAACTGTGAGTCCTGTTTCTGTCTGTTGTCCTACACTCCTGAGAGGTTTCCTTACAGTGGGTTTTATTGTACAGAAAGGAGCAGCCAGGGAGGGGGGGGGGTGAGCTCAGTCAATAAATATTTATGATGCTGGGTCTGCAAGGTTAAATCATGGGCTGACAATGGCTTTAATTATTCATGGTCAACTTTAAAAAGAAAGAAGGCCTTGGAGGGGATTTACTAATATCAGTGGAACATAATACAGATAGAAATGAACTAAACCTTTCGGTTTTATATCATAAATGTAAGTGTTTACATCCTGTGTTAGCAAATATCAGGGCAGTTACACTGACTAGAAGAAAAATATATTGATTTACTCTAGGGATACATTTCACATGGCACACCATTTAGCTGTGCTGAGTTTCAAAGATGGAAAGAGATCTCTTTGTTACAGCCAAATCTTCCTGAATGCAGATCGATGCAAATGAGTGATCAGCATTTTCACATCAAAACAGATTGCCCTCTTTCTAGGGAATGAAGATTTTATGTAGTTTGGGGCAAGATACAATTTTACTTTAAATATTTTAAGTGAAGGAGCTCTGGATAAGGCTTCAACCTACACTGATTGCCAGATACAAGAACGGCTGAAAAGTGGCCTCATTTCTACCATTCCGATAATTCTTAGTATATTTCAGGAGGACCAGTTTGATACTTATGTAAAATAAATAACAAAAGTCACAGGTCTTTTTATCAGGCTTGCCATCTAGAAGGAAAACCAGTGTGGATGTGGGTAGATGTTTCTGGTTTTAACAGCAAGAAGCTGTTAAAGAAGAGGATTGAAGAGTTCTGAATCTTCTCTGACCCACAGATAAACTTATCAACTTTTTCTCCTCCCATGCTTCTTCCATTGAACACAACTGTGGTATTGAAACCCTGCTGAGAAAAAAACTACTTGAGGAGAGAAGCTGCAGTAAGATGAACCTCTGGTAGGAAAGTTCTGCATTAATCTCAAGCCTTGTTGCTGAACTCTTATTCTGAAGTTAAATACACAAGACAACCACCATCATAACTAGCTTCTCCTTTAGAGGCCAAACACCCTTCCCAAAATGGTCTGGTTGAGAAAGGCACTGAAAACTGGGCTTTCTGAACAGGCTGTGGGGTGAGGTGTTTTATGATTCTGTCAAGTGATAATTAATGAGGGATGGCTGAAAGTAGTTTTTATGCACTTCTCCATAGCATCAATTAATTTTTGCACTTTTTGCATTTTGACTGATTATTTTGATTGAGTTTTTAATGTAAGTCACCTTGAATTTTTGTGGTTTAGCAGTCACATGAGTCATCATCATCACAACTACCACCACCACCACCATGGAAAGCAAGTAGAGGGGAAATAGGAAATGCCAAGAAAAGGCATTTATTATATCTACATAGGGAGAGAATACATTTCCTTGCACCTGCTGGTCTCTTGTCCAATAGCAGAGTGATTACCCACCACCTTTCAGAATCCATTTTTATGTGGTCAATGGCATAGAAGCTCAGTATGATATCAAACAAGCTTTTAATACCTAGAGATGAAAAATCTGCTTATTATACTTCAGGCATACCCCTCAATTTGCCAATAGTTAGAATGCTACTATTGTTCCATGTGCGTTAATATATAATATACACATACAGTATATTTTCTTTAGTCTTCCAAACACCAAATCTTTGGTACTGTATCTCTCTCTTTTAGTCAGGACCATGGACAGCATAAAACAGAGCCACTTCAAAACTGGGAAGATGTAGTACATTGAAGGAGGATAATTATCTTAAACTTAAACGACAGATTGTAATAGATCTGACAAAATGGGAGAATTTACAATTATCAATGACTGGGAGAATATCCACTATTAAGATGAATATATTGCCTAGGATATTATATTTATTCCAGACAATTCCAATTCGTTTAGGGAAAGAGTTTTTTGATGATTTAAATAAAATTGTATTGAAATATATCTGGCAGGGCAAAAAAGCAAGAATAAAGCTTAAATTACTACAAGATGCAAGAGTAAGAGGTGGGTTTGCCTTGCCTAACTGGGAATTATACTATCAGGCGACAAATCTGATGTGGGTAAAGGACTGGATAACTTTAAGAAATAATAGACTATTGACTTTAGAGGGACATGACCTGTTGTTGGGCTGGCATGCTTTCTTATGGTATAAGGGAACGAAAACACAGGGCTACTTTAGAAGGCACTATATTCGAGAGGCATTGTTTTTAAACTGGGAGAAGATAAGAAGACAATATTATTTAAAAGTTCCACGATGGATATCCACTATTGAAGCTTTTTCTTATCCAATAACATATAAAAAGGAACAAACAGTTAGATATACTGAGATATTGAATGAAAAGGGTGAACTTAAAACTATGCAAGCGTTAGAAGAACAAGGTATAAAAATGAACTGGTTTTCATATTTGCAAATACAATCTAGATTTGATAAAGATTTTAAAACAGAAGGTATCTATGATGAGCTGACTGTTTTAGATAAAATTTTGATGGGCACTGATGAAAAGGTGATTAAAAAACTTTATGGACATTTACTAGAATTTAAGATGGAGGAAGAACAGGTTAAAGATACAATGATTGCATGGGGGAAAAATTTTGGATATGGAATTGATTTAGAGAAGTGGCAAAAACTATGGTCTCAAAACTATAAAATGACAATGTCAACTGCATATAAAGAAAACTTGTATAAGATGTTTTATAGGTGGCATTTACCTCCAGCAAGGATTGCGAGAATGTATAAGAACAAGTCTGATAAATGTTGGAAGTGTCATCAGAAGCCCGGTACATATTACCATATGTGGTGGACATGTCCAGAAGCTAAAAGATATTGGATTAAAATCCACACATGGTTGGAAAAAATGACAAAACAACATATAGACTTTAAACCAGAGACATTTCTATTAGGAATTATACCTGAAACATATAGTAAAGAACTGAAATATTTGATTGTAAATGTTTTGACAGCGGCTAGAATTGTATTTGCTAAAAACTGGAAAAATGAAAAAGTACCTATGCAGGAGGAAGTTATTAAGAAAATTATGGAATGTGCAGAGATGAGTAAATTAACATTTGAAATTAGAGAGCAAGAAGATAAACAATTCTATATGATATGGGATCTGTTTTATCAATGGTTGGATGAAAAGATATAGTAATGTAATAGATCAGCAAATTATATAATAGAAACTTGACAAACTGATATAAATTACTATATATATATATATATATAATCAATGGATAAAAATGATATAAATCTTATTATGAAAGCTGATGTTATAGACTAGTAACAAATGAATAATAATTGATAATTGATAAATATATAAATATATGTTAGATAGATGACATGAGATTTTATATAAATGATGAGTGAAGACTATGAAAGGATGGCACAAATGATTGGTAACTGGCTGACACACGGTTTAAAATGGAAGATGGTTTTTTTTAATGTTTTTTATGTTATTGTTTGTATGTGTTTGTTGTAAAAAATAAAAAATATATATAAAAAAAAAAAACTGGGAATAATTTTCATTTGAATATACAGTACACACACACACACACACACACACACACGAACACAGAGTACAATAAGGGATCTCTATCAACACAAACCATCTAATCATTAAAACCCACAATCAAAGCCTCATTTTTTTCCCACACAAGCACGTAAACTAAGAAGGGTTGCCATAAGGAGTCAAATTTAGAAACAGTATTGTCTCTTATTAACACTGTTAACTTCACCATTTGAGCCAAATCCATTAATTTAATGATCCATTCTTCCACTGTAGGTATTTCTGGATCCTTCCATCTTTGCACATATAACAGTCTTGCAGCTGTGATCATATACAAAAGCAAAGTTCCATGTTGTTTCTCCAGTCCTTTCTCCATCAAACCCAATACAAACAGTTCTGGTTTTTTTTGAATGCTCACTTTAAGAATCTTTTGAATAGCAATACATATCTGATCCCAAAATGTTTTAGCCTTTTCACAGGTCCACCAAAGATGATAAAAGTTTCCTTCACCCTGCAAACATTTCCAACAAACATTTGTTACACCAGTATACATTTTTGATAAATTATCAGGAGTTAAATACCAATGATACATGATTTTATAAAAAAATTCTTTTAAATTATAATTCAATGTAAATTTCAAACCTTTATTCCACATATTTTCCCATTGTTCCAACATAATATTGAGTCACCCACTGGGAGAGATGGGCAGCATACAAATTTAATAATAAATAAATAAAAATTTAAAAAAATAACATTGTATCTGAAGTTTTTAGCCCATTTGATCATACATTCCTTGATTTGTTCATCTTCTAGATTCATCTGTAACAACATCTTATACATTTTAGCACTAACATGTTCATCGTTTGTACAAAGTTGAATCTCAAAATAAGAGGTTTCATTAGCAAATCTATAATTCTTTTTGTCCAACTTGAAATGTTCAAACAATTGCATATGAGCAAACCAGTGACATATAAAACCTTCTAACTCTAACTGTTCTCTTGTTTTAAAACTTGGTTCACCCTCCTCAAAATTTAACAAGTCTTTATATTTAACCACTTCATTTCTTCATTAACCACCACATTTTCTCTTCTAACTAATGCTTCCTGAGGTGACAACCATTACATTAGGAGACAATCTTACCTTATATTTATTCCAGATCCACAGTAAAGCATTCCTAATATAGTAGTTTTTTAAATCCTTATTAACTTTATCATACCACAGATAGGCATGCCACCTGAATCTTAATTCATGACTTTCAAGTTGTAATAATTTTTTATTCTCCAAGGTTATCCAATCCTTCATCCAAAGCAAACAACAAGCATCAAAATACAATTTTAAATCTGGCAGACCCAACCCTCCTTATTCCTTGGCATCTTGTAACAATTTATATTCAATTCTCAGTTTTTTGCCTTGCCAAATAAACTTGGAGATATCTCTCTGCCACTGTTTAAATGGTAAATCTGTAGTCAAAATCAGTATAGTCTGAAAAAGAAACAACATCTTAGACAAAACATTCATTTTAATCACAGAAATTCTCCCTATGAGAGACAATTGTAATTCTTCCCATCTTACCAAATCTTTTTTCACTTCACTCCAAATTTTACCATGGTTATTTTGGAACAACATACTATTTTTGGTTGACAAAATCACCCCCAGATATCTCACCTTTTTTTCAGTCCTGAAGCCTATGAATTTGGATTAATTGGTGGTAAGAGATTAATTTTTTAAAAAATTTGCCTCTATATCTGTATTGGAGATAGTCGGAAGTCCCTTTCTGTTTCAATTTTCTATCTATCCTCACTATTTTAGTTTTTGTCTTTTTTCTTTTAGTTCTATCTTCTCTCTTTGCTGTACTCTCTGTTTTGTATTTTAATTGTACTTTGTAATATAATATAATAAAATTCTTACTAAAAAAAAAAAGAGTACAATAAGGGATCAAGACCTGCTATCTAAAGACCTGGCAATCAGCAAGAGTTCTCTGTTGTCATTGCTTTTTACTTCCTTTTTCCAAATTATGAGTTGAAGGTTCTTCATTTTAATTCTTCATTGGTCAATTACTCTCAAGTCTTTCAGTTCTGAATAGAATCTGGTTTCTTGCTTTATATACCCTCTCTTAGGTCAGTGGCTATTTTCTGAGACGGTTTAAGCAGGCTCACTAATAATTACAAGTGATCCACAGTCTGCTGCAGTCTAGATGTATTAACACTTGGGAGTTGTTTCAACACATCCAGAAGGCAGCAGGTTGGGGAAAGCGGGATTATTTCATAGCATATACTTTTTCGCTTTCTGTACTTTTCCATGGTGAAATTGTCCTTTTCTTTCACCTAACTCAGGGTCCTCAGACTCTGCAGTACCATACGCCTCTAAAATGCTAAATGAGTTTATGCAACCTCCCTCATGAATAAAATCAAATAATAAACAAAACTGCTGTCATTGGTATATGTTTCAGATAGACCTAGAGGATTACCTATTTCTTAAAAGTCACCTGGGGCTTTGCTCCCTGCTTTGCCATGCAGTTTTTTAAAAAAATTGCAATGCCCCCCCCCCCACAAGTTGCTCAACATCCCCTAAGGAGTTACAACCCACACTTTGAGAACCCCTGACCTAACCCGTAAGTCACTCTTGCAATCTGGTTTTAGAATTAAATCTAAAGTCCCATTTCAAGGCCACATTTTTGATAATTTTCATTTCAATGGTTAGATGAACAGGCCTGCATTCAAAAGGAATGCAAGTTTTTATGTTATGATTAAATAAGAGCACTTTCTCACCCACTATCAGAATTTTGTCTTCAGTTAGCACAATAATGTGACCTTGATGTAGTTGGCTCTTTTCAGCTTGTAAACATGTCCTGAGCGGGAAGAGATGAAAGCTGTCTTAAGTGTTGACACAATCACGGATTCATCATGGAGTTATTTCAACTTCTGACAATCTCTGCTTGATGCAATGAGCCCTCATTAGTTCACCACGCTTGTTCCTGACACCTGTTAATTGGAAGCATACTGGCCCTAAATGAAGAAGTTCTGAGCCATCTCCCATCTCCTCCATCTGTTTATGTTTGGCTTGAGGAATGGGGGAAAGATGGCATTTGAAACAAAGAATTTTGAAATCATGTGTATACAAGACTAATCTAATGCTTCCTTTAATTTTAATTGCGTCATGTCAGGTTATTACGATGGTTTGATTTGCATATGCCTTGAAGATTTCTTAGCACACTGCAACTGTGCAAGTTTAAACAGTCATAGCTTTTCCTGTGAAATCTGAATATCTATAGGTACGTGCAATGCAGATGGAGAAGAATTTAGAGTACCATCTAAATTAGGGTTCCTCAACCTTGTCGACTTGAAGATGTGTGGACTTCAACTCTCAGAATTCCCCAGCCACCTATGCTGGCTGGGGAATTCTGGGAGTTGAAGTCCACACATCTTCAAGTTGCCAAGGTTGAGGAACCCTGATCTAAATTAAGCTACATGTCTCAGGATTTCTCTAGGGGGCCATACAGTTAAATTAATATAGAAATAGAGCCTGCTTCTCAGCACTACTGGAAAAGAAACCAATGCCACTGTTTCATTTCCAGGAAGGCTCTGCCCCTCCCATTTTAAAAGAATTTCTTCCCATGCTTTCTTTTCCCACCCTTTCTTTTCCAAAAAGAGACAACGTTCTTCCTTATGTATCTTTTTTACAAACAATAAACAATGCTTTTGCTGCTTCTCGTAAAGAATGTACGGCAACCCTTTCATCATTTTGATTGCCATTTCCTAAATCTTTACGGTATAATTTTTGGGGATGTGGCAACTCAGAGCAGACGTGCTGTCAATAATAGAGTTATACTATGTGGTTGTACAACTCAGCTGTACAGGGAAAGGCAGCCATAAATCTAGCTTTCCTGTTCCCCTCTGAAAGTTTTGCCATGGAGGGAGGGAGCCTCTGGCCAATCACAGACCGCATTTGATTACAAGCGTTGGTCACAGAGGCCTAGCAGCAATTCAGGGATTTATTTATTTACACAATGTTTCTTGTAACCCACCCAAATCCTGAAGGATTCTGGATGCTGTACAATGACATTAAGCATCAGGTAAATATGCCCTGGAGTTGAGCTTGACCCAACCACAGGTCATATAACCAATCATGCAGTTTCCTTGGTCATTTTTCAGGATCCTTTTTGACTCCCCAATCTAGTCTACTAGGATGGGATTCTGCTGTGGCCTCTCATCCAAGTATGAAAGGAGACCAAGCCTGCTTAGCTTCCAACCCAGTCAGGATCAGCCAGTTGCTGCCATCTGCTGATTGCATTAAGCATATTGGTAACCATGTTAGGGTTTGTTTCATTTTTCAAAGATCACTTTGTGATTTTCCTTTTGGGTTAGTCCTAACAAAGGTCTTCTTCTACCAAAGTTTTGATTCTTTAATTACTAGAGTAAAAGAATAGAGCCAAAACCATTTTACTAAACAAACCTTACAGAACAAAATTGCATTGCATTTAACAACTGTTCTTAGAAGTTATAACTTTCATTTTTCCTACAATTAAAATAATGTAGAAGGTTACCTAAATTAATATTAACTGTTCTTTCTTTTTTAAATCTTGGAAAAGGTTTTCTAAACCCTTATGAGTCATCAGAAATTTTATAAAGCAAACTGATCTAAAGCAGACTACAAAATGATAGATCTTGGAGTCATCTTATGGTTTATAGACAGACAAAAGAGGGAAAATAATCTGGACTGTGAGCTCTAATTCCCTCTTTTAACCATAGTCTTGAGTTCTCATTAGTTTTTCTTTCCCCTCCCATGGCCAAATAAAATTTACTTAGTTGTTGTGTAGAGTCACTTGCTGAGATGGGTGGCTATAGAAATGAAATGAAATGAAATGAAATGAAATGAAATGAAATGGAAAGAAAGAAAGAAAGAAAGAAAGAAAGAAAGAAAGAAAGAAAGAAAGACAGACAGACAGACAGACAGTCAGTCCATTGGAGTTGGGTGGCTAATAAATTAAAATAAATAAATACATACATAAATAGTATTAGCAGAAATTGAAATCTAAAATCAAGAAGTTGGAATTACATTCAGGTTCTGGGATAGATTTTTCTGCTCAGACCTTAGACAGATTTACATTTGAGAGAGAATTAGAGATAAAACCTGAGCACAGCCTAGACAGCCAGCTGGAGTAACAGCAATGTTTTTGTTCTACTAATGTTCTGATTTTTAAAAAGGATAGAGAGAGTCTATTTGATCCAGTCCAGAAGTTTATAAATAACACAATCTAATCTTAGTCATTCTGGGGTAATGTCTAATAGCTGTATCTTTTTTTTTGTTTTCTATTTATTAACAGTAGAAAAAACGAACAAGATGTAATAGGAAACTGCAGTGGCTACGCTACCTTAAATTTTTTTTTTTTTTATTGAAGTGCTCATGGTTTGTTTGTTTTTCTTCACCAGTATGAGATGAGGTTTGCAGACCATTATGGGAAAATGAATATTACCAAATTTCATAGAAATCAGATTATGGATCTGCAAACTGAAATACACACACACACACACACACACACACACACACACATCCTGGAACCCTTTTGTTTTGGGATAGAACTTGATGAAATGAAAATTTCTATGTTAGGAAATATTCATACTAAATTTTAGACCAAAAGGGTGAAATATTTTCAAGGAACAATGATGTCTGTTCCTCAGTGTAGCAGAGCTAACTGTTGAGGGTTGAAACAGGAACATGAGATATTCATTCACTCTCCTTGCAATTAAAATAAATATATCCTTATAGTAGTCACGTAGCTTAATCACCCCATGAAATATTGTGACAAGGCTGTCAGGATGAGAGACTGGAGAACAATGAGGCACAATGAAAGATAAAACTAAAGTTCTTTCTCCCAAGTTCATTTCACCTTCCCCAAGCTGGTGCAATTGGAGTAACTAATGGTTGTCTGTTCCAGTCACTCAGCTTGAGGACAAATCAGTGAATTGAACAAACTTTCCACCTCCACCACAGAGCTTCACATGAAGAAAGAAAGAGCTTCTCCTCCTTTTTTGGTGCTGTTTCTACAACACTCCCATTTGTGGTATAGGAGGATGTCAAAGAAACTGGACTTTTTGAATCAGAACACAGCAGGCTAGACCCCTTTATTCCATTGTTGTTGACTGAAAATTTGTCCTGCATTAGCATCAGCTTGCCCAGTTTTAGATTTTACAGGGATCTGATATTCAACTCTAGTGTTATCATCCCCCCCCCAAGTACAGTTAGTTCAGCATGTATTATTGTGCTGCATCTTCTAGAACTTACATGGTTAATAACAACAGATATCATACTGAAGGGCATCAGTTTGGAATTAGCTGGTCTGTTTTTTTCTTTTTCAGGAGCTCTTCTGTAATCACAGGAGACCATAAAAAAATCCACCCCTGAGTCAGAGGAAATTCTGAGTAAGTAGACCTTTTGGGGGAGCACTGGTGTCATTATCACATTTTTAAGGTTACAGTCATTTCTGTCATTAAAACACAAACACCCTTTATATCCCTCTGTCCTTCCTTCCCCAGCACAGTAGCTCTGACTCTTGAGAAGTTTTCTGGTTCTCTTCCTTATTTGTTCAGATTTGCTATCTATTAAATATGTCCAGTCTTCATTAGGATATTTGGGGATTTGCCCCCTTTCCTCCCTCTACTCCCTCATGAGTCCTTTCCTTCTGCATATTTCAGGATTCCACCAAGTTAGTTAATACCAAACACACTCCCAGAAGATTACCACCATAACATGGAGGAAAGGCACAAGAACTCTAGTGACCCTGAAAATGACATTGGCAGGAGTGGGAGCTCCTTGTAGAGTCTCCCTGGCTGGTAAAGTTGAAAGGATTAGGCCAAGAGACATCCTCAAAAGTTATATGGAGGAGATGGGGGACTACAGGTGTAAAGGGAGTCACCAATGTAGGTGCAGGAACTCCACAATTAAATCTGGATAAGTCTGTATTGTTGCCAAGAAAACTGTATTTCTATAGCTGAAAGAATTTGGGTGCCAGTGGATGAAAGATAACTGGGAAAGAGTGTCAGACTTTCACACATACATCTGGAGATAGTGACTGAAGGATTTAGAAAGGGATTTTTACATGCAAAATATGTACCAGTTTTAAAAATGGTTTTATTTTTACTTCCCTGTTCTTTGTCCCATCTGTATGGCAGTTTCTTCCTGTGGTGTTTCATACAAGACTATTTTCATCCCATGAATTTTTTTTTACTTCCCCTTCGTTGCACTTGATTTGTCATGCCCATTGACAGCTGCTATTTTAATCTTTCCCCCTTTTTAATTGTAGAAAATATCTAAACAAATACAAAAGAGAACATGAAAAAAGAATAAAAGAATACAACTGATTGATTGATTGATTGATTATGTGCCATCAAATCGTTGTTGACTGTTAGTGATCACATAGATTTTCTCCATGACAATCTGTCACTAACCTGATCTTTCAAGTCTTCCAACAGTGCCCTCATTGCCATTGTAACTGAGTCCATCCACCTTGCTGCTGGGTAACCTCTTATTCTCTTTCCTTTAATTTTCCAGCATTAGAGCCTTTTACAGGGAGCTAGGTCACATAATATGTCTGAAGTAGGATAATTTGATCCTGGTGATTTGTGCCTCAAGTGAGAACTCTGGGTTGATTTGTTTGATGATCCATTTGTTTGTTTCTTGGCTGTCTACTGTATTCTCAGGAGTCTTCTGCAACAGCAAAGTTCAAAAGCATCAATACTCATTCTACCCTGCATCTTTAAAGTCTCCACCCACCCAAAAAAGAAAACAGTACAGATAAATAAACCAGGGATTTTAAAATGTCATGGAGGTCACAGCTTTCTGAAATATCATTTATTAATTGTGAATATTAAATGTATTACATGTAAGGTTTGCCCCGTTCGACAGAGAAACTCTCGTGACACGTGTGGTTCACAAAAGAGGTTTACTCATGCGTAACGTAGCAGTCACAAGCAAAGCCAGGACTGGCTTGGTACAATTGCATCACTTGTTATATTCCCCCTTTCCCGCGCTTTTTTCTGCCCCGCGATCGCTTTACCGCTGCGGATTATCGGCCCCCCAATAATCCCTCTTGATTGTCCATGATGGCAGGTTCGATCAGGGTCCATTGTCCTTGATTGACAGTCCCCCTCCGGCTTGGGTTGGTCCCTCCCCGTTATGTGCAAGCCCGAGGGTTCTGTGCTGCGTTGCGATCTTGTTTCGCTGCCTGCGGCCCCATTCATTGTTGGCTCGCGCCGTTATCAGTGTATAGTTAAAAGTTTCTGCTGCGGTTTTCCTGTTTGGCTGGGCGCAAGTGGCCCGTTAATTAGCGGTGCTTTCAGTTCCTCTTTTCCTCGCTAGCTATCGCCGGTGGAGTTCGCGTGGTCTGGCTGCGAGCTTCCCTGAAGCCCCGTGCTGACCGAACCTGACATACCGCCCCCCTGAAGACAACTCCCCCCCCGACTTTATTTCGGTTTCCCGGGGTATTTATTGTAAAAGTCCCGCACTAGGTCCGGCGCTCTTATGTGGGTTTTACTTACCCATTCGCTGTGGGACTTGGGAAAATGTTTCCATTGCACTAGGAGCTGGACCTGCCCCTTTTGCCTCCTGGCGTCCAGTATCTGGTTGATCTCGAAATGCTGCTCCCCCCCGACCATGATGGGTGGTGGCACCCCCTCTGCCTTGTGCCAGGCGTTCCCCGGCTGGTGCAGCTTTAGCAGGCTGCAATGGAACACCGGGTGGATCTTCCCGAGGCTTTTCGGGAGCGTCAGCCTGACGGTTACTGGGTTGATGACCTCTGCAATGGGGAAGAGCCCCACAAACCTCGGGCTGAGTTTTTTCGATGTCTGGTGCGTCTTTAGGTTTTTGGTTGACAAATACACCTGGTCCCCCACTTTCCACTGCCCCTCGGGGAGTCTCTTGCGGTCCGCGTGTTTTTTGTAATCGGCTTTGGCTCTTTGCAATGCCGCGTTCGCCGCTCGCCGGGTGGCATCGATTTGGGTGAACCAGGTGTCCAGGGAGTTGATTTGGGATTCCGGCTGAGGCAACTCCGGCATGGGGACGAAGTCTCTCCCGGTGGCTACTTTGAATGGAGAGAACCCGGTACTCTTGTGGACGGCGTTGTTGTATGCCACTTCCGCGAATGGCAGTAGCTCTGCCCAATCGTCCTGTTGGTGCCCCACGTAGCAGCGCAGGTACTGTTCGAGCCCCCCGTTCAGGCGTTCCGTGGCTCCGTCCGTCTGCGGATGTGCCGCGGAGGAAAGGGCTTGCTTCGTCCCCACCCGCTTCAGGAACTCCCTCCAGAACCGCGCGATGAAGTTGCCACCCCGATCGCTGACGACCCGTCGGGGTGCGCCGTGGAGCCGGTAAATATGTTGCACGAACAGCCTCGCCAACCCCTCTGCCGTGGGGACTCGCCGGCACGCTACAAAGTGAGCTTGTTTGGAGAATAAGTCCGTAACCACCCAAATAGCGGTCTTCCCCTTACTCTCCGGGAGCTCTACTATGAAGTCCATGGCGATCTCTTGCCATGGGCCGTCGGGCTCCGCTACTGACTGGAGTAACCCTCTAGGCTTGCCTTTGGCCCCTTTCGCCGTCGCGCACACCGGGCAACCCCCCGAGTATGCCTCCACGTCTTTACGGAGCGTTGGCCACCAGAACTGCCGCCGAATTAAGTGGAGCATCTTCATGAAGCCGTAATGCCCCGTGTTCCGGCTGTCGTGGGCTCTTTCCATGACCTCCCGTCGGCACCCCTCGGGCACGTACAACTTCCCTTCGTGCCACCACAAACCCTCTTGGCTGGTTAGCACTTCTCGGTTTTGCTTGAGCCAAGCGTCCCGCTCTGCCGCCTCCGCGAACCCTTGCCTTACTTCAGGCGCCGCGTCCTGTCGCTCCCCCTTGGTCTGGCTCCGGGTCACCGCCTTTGCAGCCAGCCTGCTGGCAGGGATGATGGAGTCCACGATCTCCTCTCGTAGGCTGGTGTCTGGGGCATGCGAGACAACCCATCTGCTAGGAAGTTGCGCTTCCCGGGGATGTGTTTTAGGGTGAACCTGAACCTCCCGAAGTATTGGGACCACCGCGCCTGTTTGGGGGATAGCTTACGCGGGGTCTTCAGGGCCTCGAGGTTCTTGTGGTCCGTCCACACCTCGAATGGTTCAGCTGCCCCCTCCAATAGATGCCTCCACGTGGCTAGTGCCCACTTGACGGCGTACGCCTCTTTCTCCCACACCATCCACCTCCTCTCCGTCTCTGTGAATTTGCGGGAGGCGTAGGCGCATGGGTGGATGGTCCCCTCCGGACTGGGCTGGAGCAGGACTGCCCCCGTTGCCACATCTGACGCATCTACTTGGATGATAAACTGCCGATCTGGGTCGGGATGGCGCAGGATCGGCTCCGCTGTGAACCGCCATTTTAGCTCCTCAAACGCCCCCTGGCATTCTGCAGTCCACGCAAGTGTCATGCTGGGCTTGGGGGGTTTTCCAGTGCCCTTGGTTTTTAGCAGGTCTGTTAGGGGGAGGGCGATTTGGGCGAAGTTCGGGATAAACTGTCTATAGAAGTTCGCAAACCCTAAGAAGCTTTGAAGTTGCCTCCGGGTTCGCGGCGCTTCCCAGCCCAGAACATCCTTTACTTTCGCCGGGTCCATCTCAATTCCCCGACTGGATATTCGGTAGCCGAGGTAGTCCAGCTGCTCCTGATGAAACTCGCATTTTGATAGCTTCGCGTACAGCTGCGCCTTCAGCAGTCTCTGGAGCACCGTGCGCACCAGGCTCACGTGCTCCGCCAGGGTTTCGGTGTAGATGAGGATGTCGTCCAGGTAGACCAGGACGCCCCGGTAGAGTAAGTCGTGCAACACCTTGTTTATTAGCTGCATAAACACCCCCGGGGCCCCTTTTAATCCGAACGGCATCACGGAAAACTGGTAGCTTCCGAGCGGCGTGTTGAACGCCGTTTTCCACTCATCCTTAGCGCGGATCCTGACCCTAAAGTAAGCTTCGCGCAAGTCCAGTTTTGTGAACACCCTCCCCTTAGATAGGTGCGACATTAAGTCCTTCATCAGGGAGAGGGGGTATTTGTACTCGGTGCTGATTGCGTTCAGCCCCCGGTAGTCCACGCACATCTGGAGCGAGCCATCCTTCTCCCGGAATAGTACCGGGGCCGCTAATGGTGACTTCGCAGGTTGGATGAATCCCCACGCTAGGTTCTTGTCTATGAACTCCCGCAGAGCCCCCATCTCCCTCCTTGACAGGGAGTACATTTTCGGTTTAGGCAGCGTTGCCCCTGGCTCTAACTCGATGGCGCAATCACTGGGTCGGTGTGGAGGGAGCTGGTCGGACTCCTTCTCCCCGAACGCCGCCGCCAGGTCTCGATATTGCCTCGGGATTCCGCCGCCCGTCGTGGGTTCCCCGGACTCTGTCTCTCGCTTTGCAGTTGTTCCGCCAGTCGCCGCTGCCTCCCCATGCCTCGGGATCATTGCGAGTCTCCGGGGTCCCGGCGCTGCTGCTGCTGCTGTTGCCGCCCGGGTCTCAGGCTCCGTCTGCTCTCGCCCCGCCTCCCTGTGCCTCGAATCCTCCACTTGCCCGTCTGTGGTTGCGGTCGCGCCCGTTGCCACGGCCCGGTCCCCTCTGCTCTCGCACTTCGCCGGTCTGTCGACCCCGAATTGCACTGCCTCCGCCGTCCAGTCGACCCGTGGGTTCCGTCGCCGCAGCCACGCCAAGCCGAGCACCACCGCGTAGTCGGCCACCGGGACCACCACAAATCTTAGTTCTTCCCGGTGGCTCCTGATCGTCATCTGGACCGGCTCGGTGTAATACTGAGCTGGCCCCCCCCTGCCAGCGTGCCGTCTAGCTGGCTGAATGCAATAGGCTCCCGGAGGCGCCTCAGCTGTAGTCCGAGTCCCGAGACCACAGCTGGGTGCATCAAGCAGTGGGTGCAGCCTGAATCCAGCAGCGCCCGCAGCTGTGCCTCCCCTCCGGATCTCACCCCCCGGATGTGTATCCTCACCCGGAACGGAGGGCAGTCCTCATCTCTGATTGGGTCCGCGCGCCTCGGTTCCCCTGCTCGCACTGGGACGCCGTTCAGTGCGAGCGCGCCTCGTTTCCCGCCGGCTCCGAGTCCTCCCCGGAGGACACCGTCTCCGGGGTCGACCACCCCCGCCGTCCTCTCTCGGTCACCGCCGCCACTGCACCCTTCCGCGGTTGGTCGCCGGCCCTTTTCCCGGTAGGACGCAGGGGCTTGACGCCGTGGTGAGGCTCCTTCCCGCTCCGTCGGGCACTGCGCCACTCGGTGGCCTCTGCCTCCGCACCGGAAGCACAGGTTCGGGGTTCTGGTCGCCTCTCGCCCCCCGGTGGACTGCCGCCGACTGCTCCGCCTTTCCTCTGGGGGTCTCTCCCTCGGCTGGTCCCTTGTCTGGTCCCGTCGCCTTGCGCTTTGTTGAATCTGCCGCCATGCCGATTCCGCCGTCCCGGCCAGCCAGATCCAATCTTTCACTGTGGATGGGTCGTCCCGTCCCAGTGCCCGCTCCAGGATCTCTGGATTGAGCCCCCTCTTAAAATACTTCACCCTTAGGGACTCCGGCCAGTCCGTGAGCTTCTCTACCAACCTCCGGAACTCCAGGGCGTACTCCGATACCGACTTATCCCGCTGTCTGAACTGCAGGATGTCGTCCTCAGCCCGCTTGGCGCTCAATGTGTCCTCGAATCTGTCCCGGAGTGCCTGCATGAAGTCTGGGAAACTCCGCAGTTCCGCCGCGTTGGCGTCGTATAGTCCGATCACCCAGCTAGCCGCTTGGCCGTCTAACAGCTCGGCCACGTAGGATACCCTATCCTCGTCCCTAGCGAATAGGTGACCACCCCTCTGCATGAAACCCCTAACGTGCGTCAAAAAATGTGGTAGCTGTTCAGGGTCCCCTGAGAACTTCCCAGTGATGCCTCGAAGTCTCAAGGCGTCCGCCGCCCGTCGGTCCACCGACCGGGGCATCGTGGGCGGTGCCGGCTGGGGTGCCGGACTGCCACCCCTGTTGCTCGCGCCATCGCTCACCGCCGATGGTCCCACTCTCTGTAGCAAGGTCTGGAGCATCGCCTCCATGGTGTCTAGGCGCCGCTCGACCCTCTCCTCTAGTCGGGCGAGCTTCTCGTCCCACTCGCGGTTCCGGGGCCCCGGACCTCGGGTCATCGTGACACCTGAGCTGTCTGGCCCTTGGTTCACGCACATCGACCACCGCTCGGTTGGAGGGTACCCGGTCCTTGTTGCTGTCCCGTCGCTCCCGGGTGGCTCTGACCATCCCTCCTCGAGCCTGGGTTCCTCGTGCTCCAGCTGACCCATGGATTCCTCGTCGCTGGTCATGCCTGTATTAGAAAGAGAAACGCTCCTTGGTGGTACCGGGTAGCGCTAACGGCGAGTCGAAAGGTTTGCCCCGTTCGACAGAGAAACTCTCGTGACACGTGTGGTTCACAAAAGAGGTTTACTCATGCGTAACGTAGCAGTCACAAGCAAAGCCGGACTGGCTTGGTACAATTGCATCACTTGTTATATTCCCCCTTTCCCGCGCTTTTTTCTGCCCTGCGATCGCGTTACCGCTGCGGATTATCGGCCCCCCAATAATCCCTCTTGATTGTCCATGATGGCAGGTTCGATCAGGGTCCATTGTCCTTGATTGACAGTCCCCCTCCGGCTTGGGTTGGTCCCTCCCTGTTACGTGCAAGCCCAAGGGTTCTGTGCTGCGTTGCGATCTTGTTTCGCTGCCTGCGGCCCCGTTCATTGTTGGCTCGCGCCGTTATCAGTGTATAGTTAAAAGCTTCCGCTGCGGTTTTCCTGTTTGGCTGGGCGCAGGTGGCCCTTTAATTAGCGGCGCTTTCAGTTCCTCTTTTCCTCGCTAGCTATCGCCGGTGGAGTTCGCGTGGTCTGGCTGCGAGCTTCCCCGAAGCCCCGTGCTGACCGAACCTGACATTACACACAGTATATAGTATCACATTAAGGGACCAAGAATCACCACTGAACTAGTTAAAAATAAGTATAAAAAACCATGGCCAACACAATATAAATCACTAAGTGGAACTGTACACTGTCGTAAGTTCAGTTCATATTACTAAAAATCTATTCTGATTTAGGTGTCTCATAAAAATGAAATCTAGATTCTATTTATAGATAAACCCAAATTTTGGATCCAGTATTGGTCCATGTATTAAATTATAATCTGATAATGATTTCCTGTTTTAGTTGAAATCTGTGTCAGATTTGCTTTTAAGGTAGGAAGCTATTTTAGATGTTGAGGCACATTCCCCCAGCTTGATTAGCCATTCTTCCATTGAGACAAACTTTCTGGTAAGAAGCATATAGTATTCTTGCACCAGTTACCATATACACAGCTGATTCAGTATACACTGAAGGAATATAATAACTTAGTTGGGAATGGCAACTTAACTTTTATATTAGTATGAATCATTTTTCAGAATTGTTGAGTTTTGTGGCATTGCCATCAAATATGAAAAAAAAAAAATCATCCTGTTCACTACTTCTCCATCAGTTTCACTGCTAATGGTTCTAATTGCTTTGAAGTCCTAAACCTCATTGATAGGGAATCAGAGAAACTGTGGAATGAAATTTAAGGAGTTGTTAAGGATAGATGTGAAAAGAGAGAAAGAAAACCAAGAAAACAAGAACATGAAAAAAATGGATAATCAGACAGAGTTCTTATTTGAGGTACAAATGACAAAGCTCAGATTATACTTCAGACACATTATATGAAGCTGTCTCCCCGGAGAAGTCTATAATGCTGAGAAAAGTGGAAAGAAAGAGAGGAAGAGGATTACTAGCAGCAAGGTGGATGGACTCAATTACAGCAGTGATGGTGTACCACTGGAAGACCTGAAGGACCATGTGGGGGACAGACTGTCCTGGAGAAGATCTGTGTGGTCACTAAGAGTCAACACTGACTTGATGACATATAAACAATCAATCAATGTATGTGTATGTATGTATGTATATACATACACAGAGACATGTACACATATAACACACACCTATACTAAAGAAATGAAGTGCAAGAAAATGCACAAATTACCCAACTATTACAGTAATTTCTCACATACTTAAGTAATGGTTGTGTAGGTTCTGCTAGAATGTAGTTTTTATATAGATCATGCTAAATGAGGAATATATTAAGGCTATTGGCTAAAAAGAGGAATATATTAAGGCTTTTCTCTGTATGATGAGGAACACCTTGTTACACTGAGAAAACTTTACAGTGAATGAGAAGCTACTGAGTCTGGAGAAGGAAAGTAGTTCAGAATTGATGATTAGGTGAGACAGAAATATGTATTGTTCCTATACCTATTTAAATTATATAGCATATATACAGTAAGAATGGCAGGATTGAATGAGATGATAATTGGAATAAAACCTGGAGTTTAAAACTCTAATAATTTCAGATATATGCAGACAGCACCTATTTGTTAGATTTATTGAAACAAGACTTACAAGAGGTCATTATGAAAGTAAAAATAGAAAATGAGAAATATGGTAAATGGTAAATATTAAGATAATGTTAACCAATATGGTTAATAACAGTTGACACAAAAGAAGGGAGAAAGATGATTCTGTTTTCTTGGGCTCAAGAATAAATAAAATTTGACAGTGTGCTGGAGAAGGGAAGAGAAGATTAATCCTAGAGAAGAAGGAAATGACAAACAGACAAGATACACCAGAAGAATAAGGACATTTCAATGACAACAAAGATCAGAAAAAATAAAGTAATGGTCTTTCCAGTAATAATGTATGGCTGTGAAAGCTGAACACTGAGAAAGAAGATAGACCCTTTTGAATTATGGATTTGAAGATGGTTCCTAAGAGTACCATAGACTGCAAGAAGAAAATACTCAATCCATTCTTGATTGGTATAAAGACCAATTGCTCCCTTGAAGTGATGATACTTTGGGCCTATGGATGTGTGAGAATGATGAACTGAAAAAAAAGAAGAACATGCTTGGCAATACAGGTTACAAGTTGGAGGTAAGTAGAATAAGAAAACCACTTAATGTACTTAGAAAAAGTTAACTAATGACCTATGAGGATACAACAGGAGATGGAAGATGCCTGCTCTCCCCTTCTGTTCTTGTTCTCACTGCTCTTCTTATATGAAGGTGGTTCTTCTTGGATGCTTTCCTGATGAAGTGGAATATCAGGTTCTTAAACCCCTGTAGAATGAGCAATGAGAACAAAGATGGAAGATTAGCAGAACTAACATCTTCATTCTTGTCCTCTCATATTGCACTAAAGAGCTTGAAAAATGATTGCACCAGAAACTAAGCACAATAATGATGCCAAACAAAGCTTGATGCCAGCCAGGTTGATCCTGCAGCTACAAACTGTTTTTAATCTGAATTGTTTCTTCCAGTCTGAAAAATAGCATCAAGTTAATGCAATCAGATGGCTATCTTTAGAGGCATGGAGTTAATGCCTCCTCACTCTTCCAATGCTTTCAATGACTACACATCCCAAAGAGCAATGTCTGCCATGCTCTCAAGTGGGAAAAATATTTCACATCAAGATGACTTGCAAATGCATTTTTGTCTGGCTGAGGAGTAATTTATTTGTAAATAAATATGTTCAATTGTTATTGTTGCAAAAAGATAAAGTTTTCATTGAGCTTCCTGATCACACACACACACACACACACACACACACACACACGCACGCAGTCAAAAGTGACAGATTGGAATATTCCTTCCCCCCCCCCCCCCCAGAAACCAAGCTTGTACATGTGCAGTTGTCAGCATATATAACACTATTTTTCAGAATGGAACTGACAGATCATATAGCAAAATCCTCCATGGAACTTTAATGTCTCCATTTGTTTGTCTACTGGATGTCCAGTGTAGTAGTTGGGGCTTTTAGAAGTATTTCACATTAATAAATGATTCTTTACCAAGAACTTCTCTTGGCTAGATGCTCAATGGTATTTTGTCAGTGGAACTTGGGGGACTGGAAGGGGTAGAACTGAATTAAGAAGATAAAAATTATGCAAGCTTCTTGAGTTTCTCTCCAGTAGTTGTGGGAACAGAACAAGGCATGGAGAGCCAATTTTTCTCTTGCCCTCCTCTCCCCTGCAGACTCACGTAGCCTTTCCCCAAAAGGTTTCTCCAGAAATCAGAGGGAGTCCTGAACAGTGGGGATTGTGCTATATTTGTGCCACGTTTCTCTTCAGGGCACTCTTGCAACTGCAACCTTATGTAGCACACTTGTATACACACCCCACTCTCTACAAAGGTCCCTGATCCTCTAGAAAGGGTTTGGAAGGATCATTCACAGCAATCACATTTTACCCCACCTCAATCAGTGAGTGCTGCTTTAATAAATCTTAAAATACCGGGGGGGGGGATTGTTTTAATTTTCCACAGCCTCGCTTTGTTATTTTCAGTGTTACTTATATCTGTCTTAATGTTTCTTGCCACCACTCTGACGTTTATGCTCATCCTGAGATCTCACACTGCCATGAACATTTTTTTCTGTCAGCGTAGGATCATTTCTTTTTTAAAAAATGGAACTGCTCTTGGTATCTTTAACATGTTACGTGGATGGAGCAGCATGGGGATTAACTGATCATTTGAGCTGCTATTATTTAATAAGGAGAAAAATTTGCAGTTATTGTATACTTTATATATTAGTTTAATGTTCAAAAAGGCTCCTCAAGTGAACTGGTTTATCTAGAAGCTAATATCACAGGAATTATTGAAGTTACAATTTCTAATTGCTCTTGACAGAATAATTTTGACTAGTATGTCTTGCAGGATTTCTTTGCTGCCTCAGTCATACGACTCTGAGTGGCTTGCATTGATAAAAGCATAAAACCACACAACAATTTATATAAATGAGATTATAATAAATAATCTCAGCTGGTAACATATGGCAACAACAACCCCTCTATAAATTATGATCCAAAAGCCCAGTGAAAGAAGATTGTTTTCATTTGTGTTTCTTCTTTTCATTTGTGTTATACTTTATTTGAATAAACAGGGCCTATTATTCATACAATTTTCCTGTAATCTCAAAACCTGTGCTTTTCCTCCCTTAAACACCCAATTTTATGCTTCTATCTTGTGCAGAGTAATTTATTTTTCTATTCCAGGCTCTGAAAGGAATAGTTAAAAGAATCTGATAAAAAAATCTGGAGGAGTCTGGTAGCACCTTTTCCAACGAACAACTTTTATTAAAGGCACAAGCTTTTGTGAGTTACAGCTTATCTGATGAAGTGTGCTATACCTCACAAAAGCTTATGTATTTTAATAAAATTTGTTCATTGCAAAAGGTTCTACCAGACTCCTCCAGATTTTTTACCACTATAGACTAACATAGCTGTCAAGTCCACAAAGTCCAAACCCCAGTTCAGAAGAATTCTCATGAAACCAGGCCTGGTTCAGATAAATGCTCCTTTATTGTGTGGTACATGCAGCTTGAAACAAAACATTGCTAAAACTAAAGCCTGGGTAAACTTCCCTCTATTTATCCCCCCTCCCCTTGTTGCCCTGGTGCCTCAATTCCTTTTCACCTGGTGGTGACCTCTTTCCTTCCTCCCATGGATACATAGCTCCTTCCTGGCCATCAGGCCCCTCACTGGCCTTGCCTGCAATCAGGTCCGGCCTCATTGCCCACATAAGGTTAAGCTCCTCACCATCTCCCAGTACTACTCCTATTACAACCATTAACTACTAGCCCCCCTCCCTACTCACAATTGGCAGAAGCAAATCAATCAAACTCCCATTGACTGCTATGCTTTGTAAATTAACAATTGTTGGTTGATGCAGGTTCTGACAACAGCTCTCCTTCTACAATGTCTTAAAGGATCTGGGTATCTTCAGCCTATAGAAAAGGCAACTGAGAGTACAGGTAGTTCTTGTTTAGTGACTGCCTCAGACAGCGACTGTTCACAGTTACGACAATGATGAAAAAGTAACATTGTGACCAGTCCTTGCATTTAGACCTTCGCAGGTCTGTAAAGCAAAGGAAAGCTGAAGTAAGATCATAAACACAGTTGCGGTTTCACGTAACATCCACTTCACTCAGTGACCAAGTTGCCAATCCCAGTTGTGGTAGCTAAATGAGGACTACCTATAGATACAACAGCAGTCTTCATATCTGAGGAATGGACTTATTTTCTGTTGCTCCAAACGGTAGGACAAGAATGTTAAAATACAAGGAATGAGTTCAGGCTAGACATAAGGAGGAGCTTTCTGATTGTACTGGCTGTCAGCAATGAAACGGGATGCCATAGAAAGTAGTGAGTTCCTTTGCTGGAGGTCTTCAGAGGCTGGATGGTCATTTCTCAGAGATGTTCTAATATATTCTGCCCTGAGTCGGACTAAATAACTGCTACGGTCCCTTCCAAAACTATCATTTTATCACACACACATTCTGGCCCTGTCCACATGGCTGCTTGCTTTACCCTCTAAAGCAGTGTGTCTCAACCTTGGCAACTTTAATCTGTATGGACTTCAACTCTCAGAATTCCCCAGCCAGCATGGCTGGCTGGGGAATTCTGGGAGTTGAAGTCCACACAGCTTAAAGTCACCAAGGTTGAAAAACACTGCTCTAAGTGTCAGTGGCATTGATGTTCCACAAATATCTCTGAGTTTTACATGGAGCTGTCCACCCCTGATCTTCCTCCATTAAAAAGGCAGCTAGATGGTATCCCATCCCTTCCTTGTTTTTCCCTTGCTGTGGCTTGCTTTTTGCAGGGAAGAAAAGTAAATACCTAAACAAAGCTACCCAGTGTACCGAGATGCAACAAAGGCACTCCTTAGAGCACACAGAAAGCAAAGGGGAAAGGACAGCAAGATGCCACAGCATCTTCACTTCAGGTGGGACCAGGTGGGAGTTCCCATCCATGAGGCCCTCCAGCTTCCCAGGGAACAGATTTTGTGGCCTCTGCAACAGCAGCCGATTCACTCACTGTATGAAGATAACTGGAAGCCTCATGGCATCATGTAGACATGCAAGAATGGTGTTGATCTAAGAGCAGTGCAGATTATTTTTTTTTGGTGCCTTTGAGTCTGTCATGACTCTTGGCAACTTCCTGGACAAGTCCTTGCGATTTTCTTGGCAAGATTTAGGAAGTGGTTTGCCCTTTCCTGCTTCCTAGGACTGAGAGTGAGTGACTGGTCCAAGGTAACTCAGCGGGCTTGGTGCCTAAAGCAGGACTAGAACTCCCAGTCTCCCAGTCTTCTGGTCTTTCTATCCCAATATTCCAAATGGGATTTTCTGTTAATAGTAGTTGTCTAAGCAGAGGCTGTTTTATCCCTACCAACATTCTGCTCATTCATCTGACTTAGTACGGCATGTTATAAAAAATCAATATGTTTCAGTACTTTAACCAATGATTCATATAACAATTATAACTGTTACAAGGCTATTGAAACTGCAGGACAGAGTAGAAAATAAATATTGGCTGTATTATGCTTATTCTAAAATGCTTATTCTCTTCTATCCCTTCTGTTGTTTAAAATGGCATCAACTAGACTGAGAAAGAATTCTGCCCAAATAAAAAACTTATATCACATTATTATGGAAGGTACAAGGAGTTACGCCATCCATAATCATTATTTAATAATTGATGCCCGGATCTATAAAGAGGTGAATGAGGTTGGAGTTAGTTCTGTCTATCTTCATTTTGGTGGATCCAATGCCCAGGAAGGGAGCTCCATTAAGATTCATTGCAACAGTATAAGATGATCCTGTGGAGCCACTTCTATTTGTTACCTGATTCTTTCTTCTGCTCATTTCCACTTTCTATAAAGGGACCCTCCTGAGCCACATTTTCAGAATGCCTGCTGAAAGCTGGAGCTAACTCTGCACTTTATGAACTCAAGATGGTCCTAATAAAAGCTTTATTGATTCTATAATTTTTATGGGCCAACAGGAATACTATTTTTCCGTTCGCCTTTAGACAGATAATATGGCTATGCAGAGGTGCCTAATCCATTCTGAAGCTTGGATCCGGGACTCTGAAATAGTTTGTCAATGCCTAGTGGGCATAACTGAATTAATGTATAACATTGGTCAAAATAGTAAGCTTCACTACTTCCCTTGCAGTTGTATACCGCAAAAAGTTTGATAGTAGGTAAGTAAGCTACCTTTTAAAGAAATCTGTTTTCCATTGTTGATTTTCTCAGTAATGGTAAGCTTGCAAGCCGCCACAAATTTCTTGGGGACACAATCTGAAATCCTGGATAAAATAACATCCAAGTTTGGGGATTTACAGAACATAGAAACACTGCATTTTATCTGTGACGTGAAATATTTGCAGCATTTGCAGAGATTTAAATTGTCTACATCTGATTTATTTGTATTGTTATAGACTTGGGTTGACTAAATTGTAATTGTACATAATTGACATGTATGGTAAAGGACCATTCAGACACATATTCCATGAAGAACTTTTGATATGTCCCACTATTGACTGCTTTGCAAGTTAATTCTCCTAGCAAGTGCTCTAAGCTATGATTTTTGGCAACTGCTACCACCTGCATACTAGACGGTGAAAGGGAGGAGTGAGAGAAACTCCAGCTTACAGCCATACATCATTCTGAAAGCAGGTCAGGGAACATGTTTCCCTTGAATCTCTATATTTCATTAGAACTGGTGCTGATAAAAATGTGAAAACATAAAAAAAAGAAAACCGTTTAGCAATTCAAGGACATAATGTTAATGCAGAAGCTTCTGGAGATGGTGGCTTTAGGCTTATTCATTTTGAAAATGTGAGATAAAGTCCTTGCCTTGATATGACAATGATAATTATCTGGCTGTTGCCCCGGGGGCTGGCGGGGGACAACAGGGAGGGTACTTGTGTTATTTGATAAAATGCAAAATGCTAGAAAGAATCCCTGAAATGTCAACAAGAATCCATTTGGTCATGTATCAACTAATGAGAACTATTGTCTGGAATAGTTACTTTATATTAACAACTGACTACAAGATGTCTGGCTGATTCTCAATGTGGAACATAAGCATTTTGACAGCTTTGTGATTGCATTAGGGAATACCGAGATAAAAATGTCCAGAGAAGTGCCACCGTGCCCTTCCCTGGTTGCTTCCTATGGGCAAAAGGGAAATGGATCTCTTGAAATCCACTGTTCCGTTGTCTTTCTTTCTTTGTTCAGTGCTGGAACAATGGCCATTGCTGTGAGAAAGCTTCCTGCGTTGAGCATTAGGGGCAAGATTTCTAAATAACTGTCCAGGTTTGCTGCCTTGATCTGGGAGTGCCTGAGAAATTAATTAAATTACTGTTGCCACAAATAGTGGCTACCTAAAGAGTAAAGCTATATTTAGGTCTGGGTTTATCTTTAAAAGCTGCCCCTAAAGATGTTAGGAAATCAAGCAACAGGAGCAATTCTGTGAGACCTCTTTCAGAGATTCAGCCTCTTATTTTTTGAATTTTGCATGCTTTATGGTGAAATCTTTACTGTTATGCCATTTTGGCCAGCAACTGAGGGTTCGGGAGGAGGAACTGCACTTTCAAAACCATTGCAAATGTGGCTTTGACTAGGATGTGGTCAAAAAGTCAAGATGACAACTATGAAGGTGCAATCAAAGCTCCACCTGTTTTTTATGTGCCTCAGTTGAAGAATAGACAATTTCTCTTTTTGTTTTTGGCAGAAAGCTACATAGAGAATAAAACTTTTGCAGCGTATTATATTTATATGATAAATTTGTCTTGAGGGACAATGGGAAGAAGCATTATTCCTTGCATCTTGCATTATCTTTTTCATTGTCCTTGATGAATTGAGTGGTAAGTTCTGCAGTAGGGAGCTTTTTCTATCCATGTAGGATCCTTCATTTGATGGAGAGGAGGCAGACCTAGAGTGTTCATTCTTCCTCTTCTCTTTCACATATTCAGAAAATAAAATGCCTGCGTAGGCTTATTATTAAAATAAGTCATAAACAGCTGTGAATGTATTCTTCTTTACACATTCTAAATACTTCAAGACTGATTGATTATGTGCCGTTAAGATGTTTTCAACTTCTAGCTTTTGTTCTACTGTACAGAGAAGAGTTCTCTGCCTGGATGTCTTCTTGCCTATAATTGATTGATTGATTGATTATGTGCCATCAAGTTGTTTTTGACTCCTAGCGACCACATAGATAGATTTTCTCCATGATGATCTATCCTAACCTGTTCTTTCATGTCTCCCAATTGCCACTGTAACTAAGTCCATCCGTCTTGCTGTTGGTCATCCTCTTCTTCTCTTTCCTTCTACCTTTCCCAGCATTAGAGCCTTTTCCAGAGAGATGGGTCTTCGCCCAATGTGTCTGAAGTAGGAAAATTTGAGCCTGGTCATTTGTGCCTCAGGTGAGAATTCTGGGTTGATTTGTTGAACGATCCATTGGTTTGTTTTCTTGGCTGTCAATGATATTCACAGGAGTCTTCTCCAACCAAAGTTCAAAAGCATCAATACTCTTCCTATCCTGCTTCTTTAAATTCCAACTTTTGCTTCCATAGAGTGTCACAGAGAACACCATGGCTTGCACAGTTCTGATCTTTGTAGGTATCGACACATCACAGCATCTGAGTATCTTTTCCAAGGCCTTCATGGCTGCTCTACCAAGTGCTAGTCTGCAGTGTATTTGCTTGTTCCTTTACTGTTGATGGTTGATCCTAAAAGGCAGAAGCTATCTACCACTTTGATACCTTCGTTGTCAATTCTAAGGCTGTTTATTCTACCTGTTGTCATTAATTTGGTCTTCTTTATATTTAATTTTAGTCCCATTTTTTCACTGTGCTCTTTGATTTTTAGCACATCAAAGGCTTGCAGATCCTTTGCATTTTTGGCTATGTTATCAGCATAACGCAGTTTGATGTTTCTTCCTCCAGTTTTAAAACCATGCTCATCTTCTTCCAATCCAGCTTCCCTTAATATATATTCCATATATAGGTTGAATAAATATGGAGAGAATATGCAGCCTTGTCACACTCCTTTGCCAACTTGGAGCCAGACTGTTTCACTATATTCTGTCTGGACTGTGGCTTCCTGACCTGTATTTAAGTTTCCCATGAGGACAATGAGATCTTCTGGGATTCCCATTTTTCTGAGCGCATTCCACAGCTTGATCAGTCAAGGTCACTGAGCTGGCTTTGAGTCTCAGGCAGGACTAGAACTCATGGTCTCCCGGTTTCTAGCCTGATACCTTAACCACTACACCAAACTGGCTGTAGATATTTAGAGAATTAATAATTGTATCTCCCATTTTAAATTTTCACATTGATCTGATGAGGATACAACATTGTTAATTGCCCCATTACAAAATTTCAACTGGCAAATAGTCTCTCTTTGAGAAATAGTAAAAATCGTCAACCAGATGGCTTTCTGATAGAATTTTGTAAAACATTTCAGGAGATTTTAATACTGCAATTGTTAAGGTATGTGAAAACGAAAGGTTCTGATTCCCTAATACTTGGCAACGCTCAGTGATTACTATGATTCTAAAACCTCTTAAACATTTGCCACAAATAACATCTATTTCAGTCCAAATAGAAATGTTAACAATTCAGTTCAAAAGCATTAAACATAATCTTTTACAATAAAGCCAGTATTACTTAACAATATGTGCTTTAGATTTTTAAAAATCTTTTGATTGCGTGAATTGAATGCTTTGAATTCAGAGGAAATATTTTCACAAGAGGTATACATGCAGCTGTCCTTTCTTACTAGTGCCTTTTCTATTAGCTAAAGTGGTAGGTTTAAGAAATAATGGGAAAATCAAAGGAATAGAAGTAGAGGGAGAAGAATATTACTTGAATTTATTTGCAGATGATATGACTCTAATCCACATGAAGCAGTTTCAGAATTTAAAAAAGAATTGGAAAACTTTGCAGAAGTTTCAGGATTTAAAGTTCATTTAAAAAAAAATCTCACTTCATGTTTTTTATACAAGAAGCCAAACATTTTTTATATTTTTCTGATAGTCAGATATTATTTTCTAAATCAATAGAAATATCCATTTTGCATAAAACCTTTTGTTAATTACATATACAGATTACAAAGAATATTAATAAGCTTTGTCAAACTAATTATGACTCTGTTGGAAAACAATTATATATAACAGGACTAGATGGTTTAAAGCCAATTTGTATATTTTAGGTAAGATCACAGTTATTAACATATCTGCTTTACCAAAATTGCTAATTTATTTCAGACCCTTCCCTATAATGTGCTTGATAAACAGTTAAAAGATTGGCAATGTAAAGCTGATGATTTCTTTTTAGTTCAAAATGATCGTAAATAACATTTGAGTATTTTTACATCTTAAATTAGGATCATGGAGTATTCCAATTTTGAAATGATCACATCTTCAGATATTTCATTTTAAAGATGTAATGTCTTTAATCCTTGAAGACCTGAATATATGCTGGGTCAAACGCGAAAATATTAATTGGGTTGTAAATCTTTTAAGAAAAAAAAGTCAATTTTAGAAAACAACGGCAGTATTTAAAAGAGATTGCTAATAGATTTATGATATGTTTAACGCATAGAAGTCATATATGGATCTTTTAAAGGCAAATACATCTCTACTTATTACTTTACTAGTTCATCCTCTATTTTCTAGTAGAGACACAGTGAAACAGTATGTTGACTGGAAAGAGAAAGGAAACACTGTCTATTCCACTATCTAAAGTTGAGATTTCAAGAGAAATTACTGAACTGAATTAAACTGGTTACAGTGAATGCAGACTAAGACTTTTTGGAAAACTCAGCAAGTTTTTACCAGGCCAAAAGACTATTGCAATATGTTAATTTATTTTTTAATAGTACAAAATGGTATTCTTAAAAAAACAACACTAATACAATCATAATTGGAGACAAAAAATCTTTGAAGAAGAAATGGGAAAGAGATTTTAAGAGAGAAATATCACGAAATAGGTGGGAACAAGCATGGGAAATACCTGCTCCTAAGTTCTACCTCAACAAAGTTGCAAGAAACACATTGAAAAATTTGCACCATTTAACTAGGCATAAATTGAATACATAAAAAATAGCCAAAATTTCATACATAAAAAAACAGGTACAAATAAATGTTGAAGGGATCGCCTGGACAAAGGTATTTTTTTTTATGTTACATATGTGGTGCTGATGTACAAAAGTTAGTAAATCTGGTAGTATGGTATTTCAATTAATTATGAATCGAAGAACAGAATCATTATTAACTCTCTTGGCATAATTTTCTGGTAGGAATTTGAAAAGAAGGCACTATTAATTTGTAATTAATGACTGCTAGATTACTAATAGCAAAATATTTGAAGCATCTAGTAAGGGCATCTAAGAAAAACTGATATGATAAACTATGGTCCATTGCCTTAATGGAAAAATTAACATATAAATTGAAAGCAGTTGAAAAAAATGGAGTAAAATACATTTTATAAAATACATGATTTTATGAAATACTCTAATAATGGAATAAGGACAACAGTAATCAACCATCTTGATATAAATGTTCTAAACTGAATAAAATTAATATTAATAACATCCTTGCTTTGTAAGATGTTAATATGTATTGAGTTGAATTTAAGAAGTATTATTGTTTGTACAGTTTTACCATTAAATCAATAAACAAAAAAGCAAATAAATAAATAGCAGGGGGGAAATGGCTGTTTTATAATAGTAGCCTTGGCTTAACCTACAGAGGAGAGGGAACTAAAAGCTCTTGGGGACAAGATGGGATGTGAATTTAAAAATACAGACATATACACCTTCTGATTGCAGAAAGCAGTTTATAGGGGCTTGCACAGGCACTCTCCATGGCATTTTGACTCATAGCATCTCTCTCTGAGGCAGGACATTTCACAGTTAAGAATGAAGGACAAAACAGGAACATGGCTGCTATCCTGAATAAACACTTAGGTTTAGGGTTAGGGTTAGGGTGGCTGGGGAATTCTGGGAGTTGAAGTCCACACATCTTAAAGTTGCTGAGGTTGAGAAACACTGCTATATGCAGTCTATCATTCTAATTGCATACTTCACTGTTTCTTTTGTGGTAAGTGGGTCCTGCTGCATGTTTTGGGTGTGATTGTGAATTTTATTTTATTTTTTACACAGCAATACCACTGCTAAGAAAAATCCAGTGTCCATGTGCATTCTCATTATTTAAAAAGTGTGCTTCACAGATTCTTACTGGTATTTACAGTTTGCGGTGGTGGCAATCCACAAAAAGTTAAAGGTCTTCTCCTTGAGCTCCATTAATTTTTGGTAATGTAAATTATATTTATTTTATTTTAATTTGGTTGCTTGTTGAAATGGGCAGCCATATAAATTGAATAAATAAATAAATAATAGATCTCTAAATAGAGATTTCATGCGCAAGGGAACCACGGTAGTAAATTAGAATGTACCTAAGTATGTTCTACGATGAGGCAATGACTGGTCAGCATTTTAAAAGACAATACAGAGAACATTGTGCCTTTGGGCAAAAGTTGAACCATGTAAGACAAAAACTCACACTGTACCAGTGAGAAAGGGACCCTTCGTGCTATACTATATCTTTGCAAGCATTGTCACCATCCCAAAGGTGGTCTCTAGTCCTGCAGGACAGATTCAGTGACTGTTCCTAAATAAACTTTTATCTTCACCTTTTGGCCTCTGCTACATGTTGGGCATGGAATTGTTATTCCACAGCATCAGCCATTCCTCTTCCCTTTTTTCCAAGGCAATGCATTAACAGCTATCGTTTTTGTGTGATGGGGATGAGATTAAAACCTTCTACCTCCACCTTCCTGATCCAAACTAACAAGGGTGAAACAACTATCTTCCCTGCATCAAGGTCCCTGGAGTGGAAGGCTTTCCCCATACTCCTAGATATACTGATTTCAGGCGGCTGTTTTCTGAATTAATGTGCATGGAAAATAGATGTAAGCACTGAAGGGCAAAGACTATGGGGACCGTGTATATTTCTAATAGGTAAAAAGGCAATTTGAGAGTGGCCTTTTAATCTGAAATATATATTAAAGAAGGAGTTGCCTTCCAATTTGCTCCAACTCTTGTTTTTGGTAATCTTCATTTTTAAAAAGGGCAAAGGAAAAACTGAAGCATTGTTTTCAGTGCATTTTCAGCCTGAGTATCATTTTCATCCTTAAAAGCATTTTTTTTCTGAACACTGAGCACATAGAAGAGTTCTATGCAATCTGAAATATTGTATGCTGCATTGAGATGAGCACCTCTCCCTAAAATTATTGATTCTTTCTTTGTCACCAATTCACCATGAACTAATGTAATTCCTCACCTTCCATTCTTTTAAAAGATTTGAAGTAAAATGGAGAATAAAGGGAGATCTGAATAGCAAGGTATAGCATCAAAACCAATTTGCTGTGCATAATTGCTGCTGGAAAGGGTCCACGTGATTTTGCAGTGATAGCTACATTCCATGTGGCTGATGTTTGAGTTCACCAGCCCTTAGATAATGCCAAGAAGAATCCTTATTCTGCTCAATTATGTGACCATGGAACTTGCAGCACTTGAGTATTATAGGATTATTGGCTCATTTCATTTAGCGTCTTACAACCTGAACTGATATTTATGGGGATTAATATTTACCTCCGTGCTTCAGTTTATATATTCCTGTTCTAAGTTCATTTAACTACACATTTTATTTATTTATAACATTTGTATACCTTTCAATCAACAAAAGCTTTCTTACTAGTCACCAGCAGCACTAAAATATCTAAGGTAATAGACATCTAAGGTAAGGTTAAAATCCCCCACACCATTACAAGAAAACATTCATGGTACATATGCATACATAATAGCAAACCATACTAATAAATAAAAAGTTGGATTTCTCAAGTACCAATAAAATCAGATGATGTCACTCAGTATCTACAAAATGCTGCCTGAAAGCCTTAACTCATTTCCAGAAATTTAAACAGTCAGGGCAAGCCTAGCTCCCAAAGGGAAGCTGTTCCACAGGTGTGGAGCCCTGACCAAGAAGCAGCACTTCCTGGCTTTAGCATCCCCCCACCCCTGAATTTCACAGAACTGGGGAACAATTAAAACATTTTTGCCATTATGCTCATGTGTGATGAATTAATTCCAGCTGGAGTCCAGAAGACACTTAGATAGCTATTGGCAACCAGTGGAGGGCCCATATCACAGGGGTAATGTGCATGGTAACAAGCACTAGTTAGTAATGAGGTCACCACATTCCAGACCAATAATGGATTGGGTGGTCTTCAAAGGCATGATAAGTAGTAATTGCATGTGCTCAGATAAGTAATGACAAGAACAAAACTTACATTTTTGAAGAAAGTGATAAATTAACTTGAAAAATAATCAGAGTGGGAAAATTTTAATCGATAAGATTAATTATTTAGGATAAGAGGTAAGAGTAGAGTAGATGAGTGATAAACAGGCTGCGATGCATGTCTTTGTTTTTTAACCTCAAAAAAACCAAAACAAAACAAAACAAAACAAAAAAATACTTCCCTTGGATGGGGAAATAGAAGTCTGTTGGTTCTGCAGCAAAGGCATAACACAGTGTTAAAAATAGCCTTTCTTGTAAGTATATTCTTTATTAAATGGCAAAATTCTACCATCAGTTCTAACTGATTAACTGCATTCATTTAATCAAATAAAAGGAAAACAATAAATGGGGGAGTCTCGTGTCTGCATTAAAAGGTCCTGCTGGATTCAGGATACAGAGAATCACACTGAACTTGCATTTTTATCTGAGAACAGATGCAAATGGACTATTCACACAGACTACTCATCCAAAGAAAGCAACATGGATTTCTCTATTTAGTTTTGAGTTCGAGCACTTGCCTTCCACCATTGTGCATGAAGATTAAGGTTTTTAAAGGGATTCGTTAGTGAGTTGGCTGTAGCAGGCCTTAGAAAGTGTACTTTGGATTGATGCCAGTGATAAACAATTTTCTTAAGTGTGAGGGATTGTTTATAAATTAATTGCCCTAAAATATTTTAATGATAGGTGGCAGCAACTAATCAGCTTAGCTGATTTAAAAAAAGTAAGCAGGATCAGTTGTGGTTAGTCCTTGGGTAGGGCATCCTCCTCCCCCACAGGAAACACCAGCCTGGGAAATTAAAACTCTTCATGGACATTGGTGAAGGCAAGAGCTTCAAACCACTTCCATGTGCTGTCCTTGAAGCCACCAGGAATCAAACTTCACTTGAAGGAGACTTTACCTTGAATGATGCCCATTAATTTATTGTATTTCACAATTCAAAGTAAATGGGAGTTTCTTCATTATGGAGTGCTGGGCTGTGTGTACACATATGGGCCACTTAGGTCCTTTAAAAGCTCACATGGCCATCTAAGAATGATGAAGGACATCTGCACTCTCTTTTGCAGTTGCAAATGCCTTCCTTTTTCCGACAGAATGAAATCAACAACAAACAGACTCATCTGTCCTTCCTCTCCTCCTCTGCCGCTTTCCCTGCTCCCATTTTGTTGGCTTCATGGCTGTAATTACAGCAGCCGCTAGACACTCCCCTTTTAGTGTGGATAATAGTCATCCAGATAAAGGCTTAATGAATTGCACCACGTGGGAAGGCCATTCAGTCAAGGGAAGGGAGGCACAAGGCTCATCAGTTATGCCATTTCCCCCTTGATGGTCCTAAACTGCCTGCCTTGCACATATTGAGGTTAAGTCCTGCATCTGTCATTTCTGCCAGATGCCAGTCTCGTCCTCTTAGCTTTTGTGCAGTCCCTATTATTTGCCGTCGTAGCACAAAATCCTAATTAGGTAGGTCAGAAAATAACCCACAGTGAAAAAGCAGATCTCTGTAGACAGCAGTTAAGCAACCACATGCTCTTTCAGATAAATCAAAGCCACACTTTACTGATCATTAGGAAGCCTTGGCAATCTGTGTATCCCTTTAACAGCATTAATCTTCATGCACAATGGTGTAAGATAAGCGCTTCAACTCAAAACTAAATGGAGAAATCTACGATGCTTTCTTGGGATGAGTAGTCTGTGTGACTAGTCCATTTGCACCTGTTCTCGGATAAAAATGCAGGTTCAGTGTGATTCTCTCTACCCTGAATCCAGCAGACCTTTTAATGGAAACATGAGACTCTCTATTTGCCTGAATGGTGAGAAACAGGATTTACGGTTAGTTGGATTTACAGTTAGGACAGGACGGAGACAGTGTTAGTATATCATCCACCCCCCTGTCTAACAGTATCTCTTCCCAAAGTAGCCAACATTCAACATTCAGTTTACCTAGGATTCTTGTCCTGAGAGAGTTCAGTGCCGACACTGAGGCTGCTTCTTAGGAGCAGCTGACTATTTCATGTTCTCTGAGATAAACATGGATCTGTCCTAACTGGTATCATCTGGTCTATGCATGCATACTCCCTGGATTTCTATTGAGATGAAGAGATGAAGTCAATCTGAAGATTGACTCCTTTGTTATGGGCAGATCACTTTCTCATTAGTTTTAGTCTGATCAGTAGAAAAAAAACCCAATGCTGGGTGGAGGCTTACTCTGACCCAGGCACTTGATGGAGTTTGATGGTTTTCAGAATGCGCTTTGAGAGTGAATCATTAATATCATTCTTTGTGGGTGAATTCAAGCAGGTGCTCAGGAAGCAGCAACAGTATGGTGACACATGCTTGCCCCTTGTTGCTGCTTCTGTAGCATCTCTTTTCTTGAATTCTACACAAATAGCCCATGAACTCAGGAAAAAGTGCAGGTCTTTTAAGGATTTGCAGCAAGGGTGCCTCCGCTGGTCCCAAAGCACCTCTTCCCATTTCAGATCCAAATACTGCTCAAGATCCCCTGATGGTTTAATGAAGGAGGAGATTTCAGGAGTATGGAAAGTTCTCCAAATTTCTTTCTTCTTTTATCTGAAAAAATGATTGCACCCTGAATGCAAATGCATCTGCAACATGTTTAACATGAGTGTTATTATAAAAAAGGAAAAGGTCAGAAAACAGATGGTTTTCATTTCTCATTTAAAACAGTTATATAAACTATGCACAAATAAGGAATTATCTGACATGTGAAGAAATTATTTCTTCCTTCTTCAAAACAAAATGATGTTTCTTTTCCATCTAAAATCCAAGTGCGCTATATCAGTGTTTCTGAAGCAACCAGTAACTGAGGAAACTTTTCTATGATTTCTAACTGCTCCCCTCATATGTATAATGTATAAGATTTACTAATTTATGTTTGCATATAATTGTAAGAATCATCCACTCTTAGAGGAACTCATGCCCCATATGTTTAGGTGTGCCTCTTGGGCATAGAATAAGCCCCCAGGGACTTCAATGGAAGGGGTCCAAAAAGTCAAGAAGGAGGCCATGATCATAGCCCCATCCCTTTTTTTACATGTGCAACACACATTAAAAAGGACATGGCTTTGGTTATGCAGTTGGGACCACCACCTTGATTTTTTTATCCTACCCCCTTGCATGGACATCCTGTAAGTACCTATCATGGTCAAGCAAATGCCAGAGCCTGCAAGAGTTGAAGGCAAGCAAGAACATCTATTTTTGTCTTTCATCTTTCTTTGTTTCTTATTTTTCTGGGGGAACTCTGTTGATGCCCTGAAACATTTTGGGAGAGAGAGGAAGGAAGGAAGGAAGGAAGGAAGGAAGGAAGGAAGGAAGGAAGGAAGGAAGGAAGGAAGGAAGGAAGGAAGGAAGGAAGGGCCCATTTGTATTGCCAACTTATCAAGGAAAGAGGGCGCAAAGATAACTTTCCCAGGGCTCCTGGTTCCTCCAAATCAGAGTGAAGCAAACCAAAGAAGTAATTGAATGACTCACACTCCAGTTTTTGAAATAAAAAAAAAAAAAAAAGGGGGTTGGAGGGGAGAAATTTCCTCATCATTGCTTACAATTATTTCCAATATCTGCCTGCCAGCAATTGCTATTTTCTTTTCAAAAGCTGCCAGAACAATGCATCATTATTTCCATGATATCCTTGAAACTTTCTAGAAAGAAAGCTACAGTATGGCTGCCAGGAAAAATGTCAGGCGTGAAACAGTGAGTGCAATTCCCACATTCAAATCTTCATCTTCACCCTCCGTATTGCAAGGATTTTCTGACTCCCTGCACCCCTCTTAATTTGAGAGAAGTGTAAGATTTCAATGCTTTTGGGCAGCACTATATAAGTCATGAAATGACTTCAAAGATTTAAATTATTATATTATTCTAATTCTCACATCATGTTAGCAGTTTTCTCATGCTATGCAAGTAAAAGGACTATTGCCACTGAATCTAATTTTTCACTATCTCTAGTGATTCTGATTAAGGAGTTTCCATCATTTTTTCAACAGTTTAATTGGCCATTATGCTTGATCACTAATAAATCCCACAAATTTTGTTCTTTGATTCTCAAGCCATTTCTCATTATTTTTTTCCAGCAACTCTTCTGCTCCTTCCTATTCCACCTCCAATTAACCCAACTATGCTGTTTCTGCAAAAGAATCACACTTTTCTTTGATCTGAGGCATATACTTACATGCTTATCATATCACGTTATCATTTTATTTAAAAAATCACTATCTTTTCTCTGTATTTCTTCTATAGGATTATATGCTAGTATTAGAATAATTCCGATGGGAAGTATATAATACGTCATCAAATTGTGCATGATTTTCAATATTAGATTTGCTACCACTAACACTAAGACTTTTTGTTTCAACCTCCCCTGTTTTATTTCTAGCCTGTCTGCTTGGTCATTTGCAATACACTGTCAAACAGAAATTTAATGATTACCTGCCTGTGAAGGTGAAACATTTTGTAGCATTGTATTTTAGTTTTTATTACCTGTTCTTAAATGAAAGCTGGATGGATGAACGAAGAGAGAAAGATAGTTTTCTATTTTGGTTCAGGACCAGAAATGTAAGAAGAGAATATTGCAACAAATAGTTTTACCCTGGTAAATCAGATACATTTCATGTCATTCTCCTTTTACCTGATGAAAATTCAGATTTTTAAGGTGGTGAAATTTGTTTCTGGGTCCATGCTTATAAGGAAACAAATGCCATTGCAGCTCATATAAAAGTCGATCCATAGGTTTAAGTCCAGTTCTGCTACCGTACCTTACATTTTACAATCTCTTTGATGTATTTTGTTGTTTCTTGTGTTTATGAACTTTTTTTTTTACACCTTTGGTCTTGGATCAAAGTAAAAATAAAATCTATCCCACTTGTTCATGTTTCTACAAGTCAGGTATAGGAGTGGGTCAGAAGAAAAGGTTGTGACAAGCCACAGTCTGCCTAAGAAGTTGTGAGGAAGGAAATGTCAGGAGAGAGAAAAAAATTCTGAATTAGGATGTAGGATGGGGAGGGGACCTTATGGAAACCAGCTAACCAAGACCTCCTCCATCCTCTCATCCCTCACTGACCCTTCCAGAAACTACAATTGAGAGAAGGCATCAAAAATGTAGGGAAGCTGGTTTTGCCTCCCTGCCTCTCCCTCCCCACTAATTCTAGGGCTGTAATGTACCCTAGCATAGAGCCTGGGAGAAAAGAAAGAACCTCTAATGTACAAATGCAGTAATTCCTCAGCTCATTTCAATAGTTTTGTACACGGGTAGGCAACCAGACAGTCTTCAGAAATTGTGACTACAGCTCACATAAGCCCATGGCATCAGCTATTGGGGCTTGATTGTAGTTGAATTTCAGAATATTTTATGCCTACCTCAGTTCTTGTAGAACATGAATGATCATGCAAGAAAGCATCTCCATGAAAATATCAGAAGTGACTTTGTTGGATGAAACCAACAGCATTCTGTTTTCAACAGTAATCAGTCATATATATATATAAACTCACAAAGGAAGGGATGGCCAACCTCCTGCTCCTTCATCTTCAGCATCCATACATTGTCTCTGAATGTGGAGACTCCATTTGTTTATATTGCTAATATGTGCTGATAGATCATGCTCCATAAATTAGTGCAATGTGGTAGGCTTGTATGGAATCTAATCTTATATAAATCACCACAACATATGGCAGTGTTTAATTCTACAATTACATTATGCATTTCAGACAATAGTTATTATGTTCTGTTATAGGTCTTTATGAATGGAAGCTGAACATGAGCAGGCAAGCGTGACAATTTTAATGCATCATCTACTTCCCAGGGCAAAGTGTCCTTTTGAAACCCACAGAAGAATCCTAATGTTTAGCTGTACATTCACTCTTTCTTCTCCCAGGTTAGGTGTGAAACATGCAGTAACTTATAGGTGCTAACCACCAAAGAATATTACTGTCCCCTACACTTGTCCTCTCAGGATGTCTTAATTAATATTTATTCAAAAATAATAAACTTACCCTGAGTAAGTGACTATTGGATCATAGCCTAAAACTTATGAGGAAATATCTTTCTGTATTTAAATATATGAAAGTCTAAAAAAAGAGTATATTTGATGGTTTATTGTCTTTCCATTCTCTAATACTGACTAGATTTTTTTTCTTTTGGTATGTTGCACTAATTTCTTTGCTGATTTTTGTTCCATTTTTTAAACTTGTCTATAAGCTATACATACAGAGACACTTTGGTGAGGTGGTTTAAGGTACCAGGGTAGAAACCAGGAGATGGTGAGTTCTAGTCCCGCTTTAGGCACGAAGCCAGCTGGGTGACCTTGGGCCAGTCACTCTCCCTCAGCCCTAGGAAGGAGGTAATGGCAAACCACTTCCAAAAAACTTTGCCAAGAAAACTGCAGAGACTTCTCCTAGCAGTTGCCAGGAGTCAACACTGACTTGAAGGCACAGAGAAAAAACAAAGTTATACATAAACCAACAAGTAAGTAAATAAAACTGAAGGTTGACAAATTAGTAGGAAAAAAAACTAAAGGCTTATTATTTGTGCCATGAACCACAGGCCGATGTGTGTAGAGATGAAGCTTTTCACAGTACAGGATCCACAAGCTGATTTCTGGAAGCAGCTATTGAGAAAAAGTACAGGAGCAATAGTTGCACACACCCAATATGGGATGAGCATCTGTTCCAAGAACAGACACTTCTCCAATTATTATATTCTTTAGATTAAGCTTAGGTTTGTCCTTCTCTATGATCCCAGACTCCGATTCAGAAGGTCTCGTTCCTCCTCAGGATCTAGAAATGATATTTTAGTGATATCATTTGCATATATTGGTAGCATGATATCCTCAACTTCTGGAAGACCTCGAGTGAAAATCATACATAAAAATTAAATACTATAATGAGAGTGCCTCAGAGCTGCTGCTTCTGAGATCCATTTCTAGGAAGGACAAAAATTTCTGCAGTTCAGAACACCTTGGCAAAATGATCTCATATAATACAGTAGTTGAAGATATCTAAAGCTGTTGAGAAGTGCAGAAAACTAACAAGGCCGGAATGTCTTTTGTCAGTTCTTAACTCATCCACTTATTTATTTGATCAATATCCTTTCCTCTTTTTTTTTTTTTTCCAGAATGGGCTCAGAGTAGCTTACAATACATATGCTGTCTTGTTAAGTGTCTGCCTTGGGACTTTCTAAAGCCGAATCTGATTAGTTTTAGCAAATCTACATTGCATATTTTTAAGCTATTTTTTCAATTATCTGGAAAAAAATTAATTAAAATGTTTACTGGGAAGATAATAGGGAATATATTGAATGTCATCTTGAGTCAACAAAATAAAACTAAAGCAATGAATGGCTAGCACTGAGTGTGAAGAAACAACAATACAGTGATCTCCAACAGGTGTTTGTATAGTCAATTTTTTAGATATAAAAAACAGTATTTTACCAGATATAGAAAACTATTTTCTGTATATAAGATGCTTATGATCCTATGAAGTAGACTTTTTTAAAAGTAAGAAGTTATACTATGAAAACACGATAGGCCATTGCTAACAGTTGAGACAGGAATGTGTGCATATAAAAACAGAGATGTTACTCATTGGTTAACATCCAAAATTTTATTGGAGAAATGCTATCTCTAATCTGATGATAAAACAACTTTAAACACAGTTCTCAGTCTTGGAAAATAATTAGGAAATTACAGTATTTCAAAAGGTAATTTTGTAGGGTGAAAAGTGGCATTGTAAAGACTACTTTTAATATTAGAAGATAGAATCCATTGTGATTTGCCATTAGTTTCCAATATTAAAACAGCCCCATGATAGCTATTTGTAATAAAAGTCAGCTATAAAGTTCAGTCTCATCCATTAGTTATTCTACTAAGTCTCTCTTCTAAAATAATACCTTTGCTCAAGATTTAGCAAGTGATGTCAGCCAATTTAAATGGGTGCTACAATCATGTTCTGAAGACATTTCACATTATTATATGTTTCACTGGGGCTACCAGTGGAGAGAAAAGATGTAGTTTTCATTCTCTGCACTACTCCGCACTGTTCCAGAAATTCCCTAGATTTTTAGGACAGTAAGTGGATACAGGGAGTAGTGGAAGTGTTGGTAAAAATCACCTTCCACTTCTTCTACTGGTAGAAGCATCCCATGGATCAAATATTATTTAGGGAATTCTCCCACAAAAGTTACATTAGTCAGGATCTTTCCTGCTTTTAAACTATTATTTCATAGCTCAGGATTGAAACTGATAAAAGCAAATAAAGAAATGGATATAATTTTACAGACACTCATGGAGAAAAATGTATAAATACTGATTAAAGTAAGAGAAGGCAAATAAGTAGACAAACGAACAATTCAATTCAATTCAAGAGATGCATTTTTGTGTACAACTCAAGATCCCAGAAGGAATGAGCAGATCCTCCTTTCTCCAAGTCACACTTGTTAGCCTTTCAAGGAAAGGCTTTCAGAAAACAGACACCACAAGAAATACTACAACTTTATTTTATTGATATAGGCTGTAATAATAGAATCATGAAAGCCTGACACTGTTTCCCCATCCCCCCCTCTTATACCAAAGAGAGTCAAGTTGGGGAAAGTATAGTTGCTCCATACTTTTCCAAGGTCACCTCTGTATTTCTGTACACATTGGAGATTTCCTTGAAGAGTGGGTCTCCATAGGCATAGTTTGACTGTCTGAATGGAGAGCTCTGAAAAGAATCAAGAGTAGGTTAAAAAAAGCCAGTCTGAATAAGAAAGGGGACAGAAAATGAAGTAAAAAGGAAACTGGGTGGAAGTCCATAGCACTTAAAGTCAGGATGAACTTGTTTGGGAGAATAGTGGGTTCTATACTTCACACAAAGTTATCCTTATTTCCAGGGCATAGTGGATCATAAGTGGGATGAATACATTTTTTGCTGACCAATGTGTTCCCTTCTATTTGTCATCTAGTAGCCATTTTTATTTCATTATGTTTTAAAATTAGAAATCCATATCTGGTAAGCTTTCCTGGACCTCTTGTCAGATTGCAGTTTTAGGGTTAATTTTATATGCATGTTAACCTAATTAGCATTGTAAGTCAATAATATATTTAAGATTTCTATACTTTTATGTATATTTATTTGTTTTTTAATACCATATATAATATGCCTGTGGCTGTAAACTATGGTTATAACAATAAATTAATTTGCTCAACCTATCCACATGGAGCCTGGAATGAGGTAGTTCTATTGTGTAGGGCCTGTCACCAAAGACCGTAGACAGTTATATTGTGTCCAGCAATTTCAGCAGTACAGTTAAAGCTACAACAAAATTTAAAACATGCCTTTTCATGTATGTTTTATGGGGTCATACTCTATCTCAGTGAGCCTGGTAGTATAGGTGAGGAAGAGAAAAGAGCTGTATCTTAAGCTCTTCTATGCATACAGCTCTATAAAACTGAACACGTCTCCATTCTGTATTAAATTGTTTACCTCTTGAAAGAATGAGAGAAAGTCAGTCAACCTTCAGAGAATTATTGTAAGAAATTATGAATTACATATGCGTCCTAATTCAGCCAATTAATATATTGCTAGAAACTTAGTAAAATATTGTTGCAACATTCACTATTTTCTCATCTGGCAATGCAGCCTTAATGGCATTAACAATGATTCATGAGGGATCCTTTAATGACTCCACTAAGACCCATTCTAGTAAATTGATTAGAACTGTGAATCATCACTCCTCTAGGGATTAATCCGCCCATTTTAATCTCCATAACATCCACCCTAAAGTTCTCTGCTTTCTACAAATCCCTGTGTTGTCCACTCTCTGGATTTTTTCTTTGGTTTGTTTTGTGTTTTGCACTAGAGTTATTTTGCATCGACACTCTGAGTCAGGTTGGAAATAATTTGACTCTGAAGACTGATCCCCAGCTACATTTGCCCTCAATATTTCTCTACATCTTTTAATGTCCTCCTCATAATTTAAGATTATATACAGCCTGAAAAAGCATTTTATAATATCCTAGAAAGCTTACACATCTTAAATGTTTCTGGCTGAATCTCAGTCCTTGTGAGCCTCTTACAGTTTTTGTCTCTTTAGGACTGAAAGATGATAAAACAGAATAATGAAAGACATAAAGTTGCTACAGGATTCCACATATGGGTTGCAAAAATTAAAAAAAAGAACTCCATCTGGAAGGCTCAGGTACACAGTGAACTTCACTGTTGTTCTGATTATTTTTCCTCTTCCTCCTCTTCCTCCTCCCTCCAGAGCTATTTTAAAACTTCTTGATGTGTGCTACTGAACTACAGCATTCCAAACTAGTATTACTACAACTCTTACTAAGAGGAGTGTCTTCAGACCCTTAGAACTAGGGCTGCAACAGTTTCCTCCACTTTCAGCTTTGAACCAGAGTGGAGGCAGGGAGGAAATCTTTAGTTTCTTCTCCTCTGTGTCATTAGCCTAATTTTTAAAATGTGTCTATGAATTTACACGACTAACACTTTTTAAAACTAGCACTCTTACATTGTCACATCATTATGAATGCATGATATGATTATGAAAGCAGCCTGAAATGGCAGGATGATTACTAACACAATGGTGGCATGCCACTTTGCCCACAAATTACAGAACATAAATGAATTTTTAGGCTTCTGCCTACTTCTGCAATTTACATTATTCATAAGTGCATGGCTCAGGATAATGCTGTAAACACAAAGAATCCTGTGCTATATTCATTACTGTGTGACCTCTGAGTAGAGCTGCGTGTGAAACAATACTGGCACAGTGGAACCTTGGAAATTCAACAGCCCCAAAGGAAAGTGTATCCTGAATAGGAACAGGACCAAATAGTTGAGGATTTGATTACAAAGAACCTCACATAAAGCAATGGGAATCCTTTATTCTGAGGAAGAAGCAAATATGAACAACACAGACGAGTGGCTGATGACGATCTGGAGAATTTACATATGGTTAGGGTGAAATGTGTATTCTCAAAAAATGACATTCTTACAAACAGCCAAGGGCATTGACAAGGATGTGTGTGTCAATAACTGTAATGCAGTAGAATCAGAAGCCTGTTTTTAATACCTGTGCCTGAATATTCAGTGATGGTACTTTTATATAAATTCACCACCTAATCATATCCCATAGTGCTTCTGTTTTGTATCTATTGGTTCCTCAGGTTAAAGGGAACCCAGAGTTTATGTGGGGTTATTAGTAATCAAATCCTCAACTAATTTGTTTTCTTCTAGAGACGCTCCTTCTGATACCTAACCATGGAACAAATGTACCCTTGCAACAAGAGGCATCTGTGAGTGTGTGTGATGTAAAATAAAAATCAAGATGGTGGCTGCAACTGTGCAATCGAAGCTCTGCCCCATTTTTACATTAAAAAATGAGTGGGGCTTTGATCATGACTTGACTTTTTCAACCTCCCTGTGGATGTCTTTGCCTGGCTAATCTTTTTTCTGTCATGTCCCCATGACACTGCATTTATCTTCTCCCCAGACCCTGAATGAAACAGTCTTAAGTGATCCTCAGCTGTAATGAAGTCTTTTCTCCTTATTCCATAACAATCCAAGGGCAGCCACAAGGTATCAAACACCAGTTAAGCTTTATCTTCCATTATCCTGGAGGGAAGTTAGGTAACAAAAATGACTTGGAACAGAGGCAATAAAGGCAGGATAGGAATCACCAATGGGATAGCAAATTTCATGCAGGATTAGTTTTCTGCTGATTCAAGGATGAATGGATAGCACTTCAACTCAGCCATGGGGAAAGGCCCTAAAATTGACTGCCATCTGCTCCAGAAGGTTTTTCTCTCTCTGTAATGTGACATCTTTCCCTCAGTTTCTTACTGTCTCCCATTCCTTGTTCTACTCTACAGGAATAGAACAGTTTTGTGGATTTGACATAGACAGCTCGTTGCACTTTGCAACATTTCAGTCATGTTTCATGATTCACTTGCAACCTACCATTGCAACCTACCATTATGTTATCATATTCCTTACAGATGAAGACTTCACAACTTTCTGCCTGTGGGATGCTTATATAATAACAGCTCTGAGGCACAATAATTTAGACATAAAAGTGATGTTACTGAAGCCTGTTCTCCTAATGACAAATCTTTATTTTTGTTTTGATCTCTGATATGATTAATCCCAAACTAAAGCAAATGTAGGGCTTAGCCATACTGTCCAGTTGTCCCACCACCAGGCCAGGCAGGAATCTGTTCCTGGAGAGCAGAAACAGACAACATTACCTTCTATTAATCCCCCACTCATCTTCACAGCAACTTCAGGCACTTTTCTCTATTCCACTTTTGAAGTCCACTTTTTCCTCAAGTGCTCCTCTCTGTTTGGGCTAAAGTACTTTGATTCATTGCAGGCTAACTTCAGCCATTCATTCCCTTCTTTGACTATCCCTTCAACTGAGCCAGGTCTTTGGATCCATTGTAATAGATTCCATACCTCCTTTTATCACCACAGCATAGTGCTTCACATCGTTGCTTTAGTCTACAGAAATTTGCTAGTTTAAAATTCAGCAGAAACTCTTAGGGGAGCAGGGGTGGGGGGATAAGATTTTTCTTCAGTATGCATATTTCCCTATTTTTTTTTTTTTTAAGTCTGGGGAGTTACTGTTTTACTGTATTTCCAGCCATCTGAGGTAAAAAGATTCCATTCTCAGCTCCAAGAGAGCCTCATAGATTATTTGGACTATTTGAAGACTGGGGGTGAAACTTTTCTTCCTCCGATGACTGGAAAAATGCTAAAATGGTTGTTGTTGTTTAGTCGTTAAGTCGTGTCCGACTCTTCATGACCCCATGAACCATATTGCGCCAGGCCTTCCTGTCCTTCACTGCCTCCCTGAGTTTGCTCAGTTTCATGCTCATTGCTTCAGTGATGCTATCTAACCATCTCATCCTCTGCCGTCCTCTTCTCCTTTTGCCTTCAATCTTTCCCAGCATCAGGGTCTTCTCCAAAGAGATCTCTCTTCGCATTAGGTGACCAAAGTATCTGAGCTTGAGCTTCATTATCGATCCTTCCAATGAGCAATCAGGGTTGATTTCCTTTAAGATTGACTGGTTTGACCTCCTAGCAGTCCAGGGGACTCGCAAGAGTCTTCTCCAGCACCACAGTTCAAAGGCATCAATTCTTCGGTGCTCAGCCTTCTTTATGGTCCAGCTCTCACAGCCATACATTACTACTGGAAAAACCATAGCTTTGACTATGCGGATCTTTGTCGGCAAGGTGACGTCTCTGCTTTTTAATATGCTATCTAGGTTTGCCATAGCTTTCCTCCCAAGGAGCAAACGTCTTTTAATTTCATGGCTGCAGTCTCCGTCTGCGGTGATCTTGGAGCCCAAATAAATGAAGTCTGTTACTGCTTCCATTTCTACCCCTTCTATTTGCCAGGAATTGATGGGTCCAGATGCCATGATCTTAGTTTTTTTAATGTTGAGTTTCAAGCCAGCTTTCGCACTCTCCTCTTTCACCCTCATCAAGAGGCTCTTTAGTTCTTCTTCACTTTCTGCCATTAGGGTGGTATCGTCCGCATATCTGAGGTTGTTGATGATTCTCCCTGCAATCTTAATTCCGGCTTGTGATTCTTCCAGCCTGGCATTTCTCATGATGTACTCTGCATATAGGTTAAATAAGCAGGGTGACAGTATACAGCCTTGTCGTACACCTTTCCCTATTTTGAACCAATCGGTTGTTCCATGACCGGTTCTAACTGTTGCTTCTTGGCCCGCATACAGATTTCTCAGGAGACAGGTAAGGTGATCTGGTACTCCCATCTCTTTAAGAATTTGCCACAGTTTGTTGTGATTCACACAATCAAAGGCTTTTGCATAGTCAATGAAGCAGAAGTAGATATTTTTCTGAAACTCTCGTGCTTTCTCCATGATCCAGCGAATGTTGGCGATTTGATCTCTAGTTCCTCTGCCTCTTCGAAACCCAGCTTGTACATCCGGTAGTTCTCGGTTGATGTATTGCTGAAGCCTAGCTTGTAGGATTTTGAGCATAACCTTGCTAGCATGTGAAATGAGTGCAATTGTGCGATAGTTTGAGCATTCTTTGGCATTGCCCTTCTTTGGAATTGGAACATAAACTGACCTTTTCCAATCCCGTGGCCACTGTTGCGTTTTCCAAACTTGCTGGCATATTGAGTGCAGCACTTTAACACCATCATCTTTTAGTATTTTAAATAACTCAGCTGGAATACTGTCATCTCCACTAGCCTTGTTGTTAGCAATGCTTCCTAAGGCCCACTTGACTTCATTCTCTAGGATGTCTGGCTCAAGGTCAGTGATCACACCAGCGTGGACATCAGGGACATTAAGATCTTTCTTGTATAGTTCTTCTGTGTATTCTTGCCACCTCTTCTTAATCTCTTCTGCTTCTGTTAGGTCCCTGCCTTTTTTGTCCTTTATCATGCCCATCTTTGCACTAAACGTTCCTTTCATATCTCCAATTTTCTTGTAGAGATCTCTAGTCTTCCCCATTCTATTGTTTTCCTCAATTTCTTTGCATTGTTCATTTAAGAAGGCCTTCTTATCTCTCCTTGCTATTCTCTGGAAATCTGCATTCAGTTGCTTATATCTTTCCCTTTCACCCTTGCTTTTCGCATTCCTTCTTTCCACAGCTATTTGTAAAGCCTCATCAGACAGCCATTTTGCTTTCTTGCATTTCTTTTTCTTTGGGATGGTTTTAGTTGCTGCCTCCTGTACAATGTTATGGACCTCCGTCCATAGTTCTTCAGGCACTCTACCAAATCTAATCCTCTAAATCTATTCATCACCTTCACTGTGTACTCACAAGGAATATGATCTAAGTCATACCTGAGTGGTCTAGTGGTTTTCCCTACATTCTTCAATTTAAGCCTAAATTTTGCAGTAAGAAGCTCATGATCTGAGCCACAGTCAGCTCCTGGTCTTGTTTTTGCTGTCTGTATAGAGCTTCTCCATCTTTGGCTGCAAAGTATATAATCAATCTGGTTTCGGTATTGACCATCTGGTGATGTCCATGTGTAGAGTCGTCTCTTGTGTTGTTGGAAAAGAGTGTTTGCTATGACTAGCTTGTTCTCTTGACAGAACTCTATTAGCCTTTGCCCTGCTTCATTTTGTACTCCAAGGCCAAACTTGCCTGTTATTCTGATTACTCCTTGACTTCCTACTTTAGCATTCCAATCCCCTATGATGAAAAGGACATCTTTTTTTGGTGCTAGTTCTAGAAGGTGTTGTAGGTCTTCATAGAAGCGGTCATCTTCAGCTTCTTCAGCATCAGTTGTTGGGGCATAGACTTGGATGACTGTGATATTGAATGGTTTGCCTTGGATACGCACTGAGATCATTCTGTCATTTTTGAGGTTGTACCCCATTACTGCCTTTCCCACTTTCTTATTGACTATGAGTGCAACTCCATTTCTTCTAAGGGTTTCTTGCCCACAGTAGTAGATATAATGGTCACCCAAATTAAATTCACCCATTCCCGTCCATTTCAGTTCGCTGATTCCCAAGATGTCAATGTTCAATCTTGTCATCTCATGTTTGACCACATCCAGCTTGCCTTGGTTCATAGATCTTACATTCCAGGTACCTATGCAATATTGTTCTTTACAGCATCAGGCCTTCTTTTCGCTTCCAGATACATCCACAGCTGAACGTCCTTTTGGCTTTGGCCCAGTTGCTTCACTCTTTCTGGAGCTACTTGGAATTGCCCTCCGCTCTTCCCCAGTAGCATATTGGACACCTTCCGACCTGAGGGGCTCATCTTCCAGCGTCATATCTTTTAGCCTTTTAACATTGTCCATGGGGTTTTCTTGGCAGGATACTGGAGTGGGTTGCCATTTCCTTCTCCAGGGGACCACATTTTGTCAGAACTCTCTGTCATGACCTGTCCGTCTTGGGTGGTCCTGCATGGTATAGCTCATGGCTTCACTGAGTTACGCAAGCCCCTTCGCCACGACAAGGCAGTGATCCATGAAGGGGGCTAAAATGGTAAATCCCTGGAATAGAAAGGTAAAAGAACATAGCAGCAAGGGAACTGTCCAGTCAGAGGATATGATAGGCTGAATTTTGCAAGCTGTTGATCTTGCAAGCTGTTCTGTCTCAGTCCAAACAGCTTTCTTTAAGCTGGTTTAGAGTCAAGCCAGCATGAGCACAAAATAGGAGCAGCTGAAAAGGCAACTGTGGATGTGCCATTAAAGAGAGTTATTCTGGAGGGTTAAAGACTATTAATATGTTTCTCTTTCCACATCCTCCCAAAATACCTGTGTAAACAGCAGCCCATTCACATGTAAAACAGATGGGGAGAGTGCCTAATGATTGAATGCGGAAAGTTGTGGATCTAAACCCTATGCTTCACTCTCTATGTAAACAAAAGTGGGAAGGGGTCAACTGGGGCTAGAAACTTTGCTTCAAGAAATCCCAAAAAGATAATGTAGGAAAATAGAGAAATTTGTGTGCTTGGTATAGCCTAGCACATAGCACTGTAGGAATAAGAAATTAACGCATTTTTAAAAAAATATGCATGCCTATCTTACCATGACTGCATCTGTATCCGAGTATGGAATTGCTTGACACCTACCTTGTAACCAATAATCTGTTTGAAATTTGAGTCTCTTTGTCCCTGTAAAGTAGATATAGCCTGTGGGAGGGAGTCTTTCATGTTGGGAACATTGCTAGCACATTCTTTGTGTGACTGACCAGGCTCTGCAGACCCTTACAAATAAACTATTGGAAGACTGAGTATTTGGGCTCATGGTCTTGACTGAATAGTACAGGGTTTCTCAACCTTGGCAATTTTAAGATGTGTGGACTTCAACTCCCAGAATGCCTTGGCTGGGGAATTCTGGGAGTTAAAGTCCACACATCTTAAAATTGCCAAAGTTGGGAATCGCTGAAGTAGACAAATGAACTGGGATGAACCTGGCTGTAAAAACAGCTGAGAAGGGAGAGGAAGCTGCAGTACTTGTGAGCTTTCTCTCCAGCAATAGCAAGGGTCACTGTCAATATAAGCAAGTTTCATTCATTGCACCTCATATGGGTCTAATCAGATGAAGAAAGAACAACTTAATGGTTTACCCGTTCTATTGTCTCCTTTTGCATGGTTTACTTTTTCTATGCCCCTTTGCATTTAGAACGCTGAAATTTTGAAACCTGAGCCTGATGGAGTTGCAAAATCCAGAACAGAGTTTTTATCCTACCCTTACCCAATGTCTTGCCATAACCAACTACCCTTTCCAATAAATCCTTTAAAGGAGGACTTTGTATCCACTTATACAGTATTTAAATGTGGAACTGAAAAATATTTTTACATCCTGTAAAGGTTGTGTGAATGTATAATATGGTTTTGCTCATTTCACACAGACAGAAGAAAGCTAGACAACAAATAGCTAGATTTAGTAGAATCCCTAGAAAATGTAGCCATGTGTGAAAGACCATCATGGCTGTAACAGTTCAGAAAAAAAATCCTAAATATTATTTGATTTTGGACATAATGGTAAACTATTGTTTAGCACAACTTTTCCCCAATCTAATGTTCTCCAGTCTCATTATGCTGGACCATTAGCTATGGTGTCTGGTAGTGACAGAAGTTGTAGTGCAAAGGATCTAGTAGGCATCATTTGGAGGCGAAGGCTACAATGACTACTATGTAGGCATCCAGTTTCACTCCCCAAATCCACAGAATTGTTGTGCAATGCCTCACCCTAGCCATCCTTGGGATACAGAGTTTATTCTAGATGAGCTGACTGCACATCCTGTAGAACAGGGTTTCCCAAACTGTGAGGAGTCCCTCTCGTGGGGAAATGCAGACAATGTTCAGGAGAGGTGTGAAGAACCTTTTAGTTGTACATTGTTACAATAAATCCACCTTTCCCAAAGTTTCATTGTATTGCTTTCATTGTTCATTTGTGTTCCTTTTGGTGTTTGGATTTTTAGGAGAGGTGTGTACATTAAGATTACATTAAAGGGAGGTGTGATGGCAAAAAGTTTAGGAACCCCTGCTCTAGAAAACCAATAGAAAATACAAAATTAGCATTCTGCCAGCCAACCCTCTTGTTCTTACTTCATGCTTGGTTTTTTTCCTCCTCAATTTTAAGACCAACTTCTGTGAAAAGAACAGCAAAGCCACCCCTCCACTTGATTTAAGAAGACTGGGGTGAAGATACTCTAGTGCTATTGCAGCTGACTAGCTATGGAAAGTGGAGAAACCAAGGAAACAGAAGAAAAGCAAAGCGGGGAGATCCTATCAAAACAACCATCCTGAAGCACTACTATTATTGTTCCAAAACCTTTTTCCCTGATTGCTCCCTGAGCCAGAATGAGCTGCCCAATGAAGCAGCATGAAAGCACAGGGGCACAGCTCTGGTCAAGAACTGGTGCCAAAGCCTTTACAGAAAACTGCTCAAAGTGTAAAATCAGTTTCTGAAAGAGGGAATCCCTACTCTTTATTTTCACTCCACCATATCCCACCCATGGGCTCCTGTGTCTCAAACTGCTCTCAGACCTAGTTTCACTGAGCCCTTTTTAAAGTGCTTGGGTTGAGCAGAACTTTAAGGGTAAGAGTTCATTTATAAAACTCTCTCTGTGTTCCCTCCTCCCACCTCAGTCTTTCTTTCATGAATACTGGGATCTTTTCAACCATGAATCAAATTGAAACAGAATCAGATGCAAGCTTCAAACAAAAAGCAAGCCAATCTTTGAAATATGGTTTACTTTAAATACTTATCATCTCTTGGAAAGGCATTTTACCAGTTGCTCCATTTTAATTTTTAACATATTTCTACAGCAAGCGTAACTGTTCCCACATCCAAAATTGTCTTCAAGCTTTTGTGAGAGCCAAAGCCACCTGCTCCCGTTTTGACAGCATCCACCAGGAATTTATGGGGTTTAAATTCAAACATCTGTTGTATGCCAAGAACAGAAAGGGAGTGCAAAATTAGAAAATCGTGCTCATTTACTTAGTATTTATATTGAAAAAAAAAAGCCGTGGCTTATATTTTTTTGTGTGTGTTTGTGCACGACTGAAATTATTTTATTATAAAGAGATACCTGGAAAAAGTCACATATTGTCCTGAAGTCACTAAAGAACCCAGATTTGACCTCAATTTCAAATGCTTATGATAAAGCTATGTGTAAAATGCCCCCCCCCCCAACCCCTCAAATATTTCTGATTTTACTAAAAGAGGTTTTTGCTTGTGGAGAAAGTTTCAACTACACACAGCTTCTTCCTGAAGAAATCATTATGAAGGTTCACTTTCAGTTCATTGATAGATCAAGTCAGTATTGCCTGAAGGGGTAGGAACAGCTAGAGGTTTTTGTTTGGTGCACCCATAAAGCAAGTCCTTCTCTTTGGCTTCCTTTTGTATTATTGGGCCTTGCCCTGGCATTATGGCATGGCTCCATAAAAACTAGCACATGTGGGTTTTTGTGAGGGAATTGAGAGAAAACCTGAACACTGCAGGTTCCAAAAATGGTAACAGCAACAATAAACAAATTCATTTATGTAACGTGGGGCCACAAAAGAGTAAGTACACAAACATACATTCCAAAATTAATATTTAAAGTGGTACTTTTAATAAAGCAACTCAAGCTGCCAAGGAAGAATACATGTTTATGAATTCTCCATAATTCTACTTGAGACAAAGTACAAAGTGGAACAAGAAAAAAAAAAGCTGTTGTCTAAGAAGCCTTCATTTAATGATAGTTTTAACAGTGAAAGTGAGAGAAAATCACAAACATTCAATTAGGTCCTCTTAGGTCCTGTAAGGGTTTCTGGTTGCACCTAGAACTATTTCTAGATTACTGGGATGACGAAATATACATTGGTTGATCTCCCATTTCCGAAAATATAAAGACTACCTAGATCTCATTTCATGGTAGCTGGAAACTGGAAGTGGAGAGGACTAACACTTTTTATATTAATGTGGTGGACAGCATTTTAGATAGTGCCCTATTTTTAAAAAGGTGAGCATGAGCTAAACTGAGCCCTTTTCAGTCAGTTTTCAGATCTGGGTATGGGACTGAAATGGCATTCATTGCACTTGTGGATGACCTCTAGTGGGAGTAGGGTGGGGGTGATGCATCCATCTTAGGTCTTCTTGACCTTTCAATGGCTTTCACTGCCATCAGTCATAGTATCCTTCTGGATGGGCTTCAGAGGTTGGAAATGGGTGGCACTGGCTCTTTCCTTCCTCTGGGGCTGGTTCCAATCAATGTTGATTAAGGAGGGAGGAAACGGTTTAGCCCATAACCATGATTTGCAGGGTGCCATAGGTCTCAACATTCTGTCCACACATGCTCAATATCTACATGAAACTGCTGGATGAGGTCATTTGACCACACAGAGTGAAGTATCATCAATATACTGATGATACCCAGCTTTATATCTCCATTTCTGGCTGACCAAGTGATATGGTGGAGATTCTGTGCTGGTATTTGAAGGCTGTGGGTTTGGATGGGGAAGAATAGGCTTCAACTCAATCCTAGCAAGGCTAAATGACTTTGGGTTTAAGAGTACCCCTGCTTCCAGAGATCTCCCATCTTTTCTTCTTGATGGGGATGCACTATCTCAGACAGAACCAGTGTGCAGTCTGTGGGTCCTCCTGGATTCGTGGCTTCTGCTCAAAGAATGGGTGGCAGCTGTGGTCAGGAGGGCCTTTGCACAGCTTCATATTGTGTGCCAGTTGCACCCTTTCCTGGACTAAGAGGTGCTGCTCACAGTTACTCATGTCTTAGTCACCTCCCGAATGTACTATTGCAACATGCTGTACAAGGGGCTGCCCTTGAAGAGTATCCAGAAGCTGCAACTGCTTCAAAAGGAAGCAGCAGAGGCAGTTAGGGGCACTCCTTGATTTGTGCACATTACATCTCTGCTCCTTGATCTGTATTGTTGCCAGTGTGCTTCTGGGTTCAGTTCAGGTGCTGGTGGTTACTTATAGAGCCCTGCATTGCATGGGGCCAGGTTATTTGAGGGACCACCTCTCCCAGATCATGTCTACCTGTCTTATCAGATCCAGCAGGAGACACATTATGTGTTCCATCAATTAAAGAGTGCCATCATGTAAGACCCAGGAAGAGGACCTTTTCTGTCATCTCCATGGCTTCAGCAATAACCACTGCCCTGCCTTAGGAACATCATCCCCCGAGAGATTAGATTGGCCCTAACCCTGTTTGCCTTTCACAAGACCCTGAAAACGTGGCTGTATTCCCAAATGTTGGGGCCAGAATGTCAGTTAGAGCCCATGAGGTGGTTGGACTTATGGTTGTTTGTGGTTAATCTCAGCTATCAACTATGTATTTATTTTGGTGTTGATATGTTATTTTTAATTATTGTTAGCCATCCAGAGTCACTTAGTTGAGATGGGTGGCCACATAAATTAATAAAATAAACTGATTAGTCTTTCCTATTTTTTGGAATGGATTTATCACTTCAGGTGATAGATTTCCCAGTGCAGGTATCTATGGCTGAATAACTAAATTAAGTGCTTGTAAAGTCACATGTCAAAAAACAAAGGAGCCAAGCGGATGATTTTCATAATTCATGCTGCCTTATTAGGAGGATCACCTCCTTTGTTGCTGTTCAGTCGTTAAGTCGTGTCTGACTCTTCGTGACCCCATGAACCATATTGCCCCAGGCCTTCCTGTCCTTCACTGCCTCCCTGAGTTTGCTCAGTTTCATGCTCATTGCTTCAGTGATGCTATCTAACCATCTCATCCTCTGCCGTCACCTCCTAACAGTGTTTTAACTTTTGAGTTCTCATAATTCTTAATCATGTTAGGTGGAAAACCAGAGAGGGGCAGGACAGTGGTTACTGCTGAAGCCATGGAGATGGCAGAAGTTTGTATTTAAACTGAAGGGAAGTAACAAAAGGAAGGGAAGAAAAGGAAAATGTAAAGAGGGAAGTAAGTTATTTAGCTTACCTGCTAATATTTAGGCTTACTTTTAAGAGGGTAGAGGACTAAGGGATTGTGCCAAATGGTTTCATGAATCTGAAATATGCTTATGAAGAACTTTCTGAAGACTTTCACTGAACTGTCTGCGCATGGATATGGAGGGGATGCATGGCATCAGTGTATAACGTGCATGGAATAAACAGAAGAGACCCAGAGACAATTGTTTGCTTTTCTCCTTTTTCTTTAGAATTAGGTCTTGGAACATCCAGTGAAATTAATTGGCAATACATTGGTAGTCACAGATTTAAGATAGAACCATTCCCAGCTATAAGTGTTGACCATGTGTTTAAAATGAATAACTCAAATTCATGGCAGATGAGGGGAAAGGGCCATTGGCTTTGTGCTCTCTGGCTTCTGGAAGACACCTGCTTAGTCACTGTTGAAAACATGGTGGCTTTGGTTGAATCTTGCAGCATGCATCTTGGTTTGGGAAATATGCCAGCATGCCTGGTTTTTGTAGCATTACCTATTCCCTATTGGTATAACAGGAGAAATAGTATTTGCTGTAAAGGGTTATGCATCTAACCATCAGATCTGAGTGATAGAATTTGAAATAGCAGCTCTTGAGAATGTACTTCTTTAATATTTCTATGGTAAGGCATGATGTTATATTATTATGGTAGAAATGAAATGCCACATTAGCTACAGTCTAAAGTTCAAGTCTGGGTCCAACTGATGTCTTTAGTGACCATTTGATCCTGGGATGAATGCAACATTACCACTGATGAGCCTGCCTTTATCATTGGCATTTCTTCTAGATGAACATTAATCACATTCCAAAGTGTTTTGGGCCATGAGAATGATGTATAGAATCTTATTTCTGTTCTGGCTTTGAACACAGTGAGGTTTTGAGAGAAGAGAGAACTTTCAGATGATTGTTTTAGTGAGCCAGCAGAAAATCCCATTTGTACAAAATGTATTATAGCATCAGCAAGTTACAAGACAGTATTTAAGTGTCCTTCCTTCCTTGTCTTTTCCTGCTGATGTTTTTTTCTCAGAATCTCATCCGACATTTCATAATATTCTCCAATTCTTTAAGACATGCATCCAACTGTTTTCTAAGGAAGGATTTTCTAATTCCCCTGTCCCTCCAAATTTCTCTGTAAGCCCTCATCACATGATTTCTACTGTGCAGAAAATTAGTACACTCAATCATATATCCCTAACACCCCCACCCCCATCAGTCAGCTTTAAAGCATAAGAACTTCTGTTTCCAATTCATGGATTCAAAGGCTCATTTCCTTCCTTCCAACTCTCATCCTACAATGTCCCCAAATGCTTCCGTTTTATAATTCATGGAATCATTAAATTATAAAGTTGGAAGTGGCCACTTAAGCCATCTAGTTCAATGGCTTGCTGCATGCAAGAATCTAAATCACACCCTCAGGTGCTCATTTGGTGATCAGAAAACTTCCAAATGGTTTGAGTTTATCTGTGAATAAATAATGCAGAATTTCCAGGGAAGATTTGGCATAGACAATGGGGCATTTTCCAATATTTGATAATGGCTAATCAAGTTAGGGGACTGTGCTTTGTTACCTCAAGTAACCTCATATTTTAAAAGTAAATCTGATGTAGAATTCAATTCTAATTGGAAACTATTCTTGGATTATAATTTACTGTATAGATTTGTACCTCATTCTAGATGAGGGTTTTTCTATGTTTAACGTTTATATTTAATTTTGTAAGACATTAGATTCTTAGTGATTTTTTTAAACTATATTTTTTATTGAGAAGAGTTTTATATAGGATTAAAAACTATGGAAATGCAAAAAAAAATATTGGAATAAAGAAAAAGATATGAAAAGTTTAAAAGAAGTGAGAAACAGTAAAAGCCTAAAAAGAGAACAAAAAAGAAAAATATCTAAAGAAGCGACTTCCGATCTGCTTTGCAGCAGTTACAAACATGATAATTACCATTTCTGCCCACCCAAATTACATACCATGGTTACTTTCTTCCCATAAACAACCCTTTTTAATCAGTAAATCCCAAGATGATCAATTCATTTTTGTCCATTTTCAGCAAAAAGTCCATAAAGGGTTTCTGCTCTTTTATAAAAGTAGTTATTGGTCCTTCCCTAATCAGACAAGCCGATGTAGCTATTTCAGCAACTTCTGTCATCTTCACAATCCACTCCTCCATTCTATATTTTTCCATCTTTTTGAATATAGTACCCTCATTGCAGTTACCATATATAAAACAAATCGTCCAAATCATCCATGAGTTGACTGTCCATAAATCCTAGTAAAAAAAGCTCTGGTTTCAACTGAAAGTTAAGTTTTAAAATTCTCTGCATCATCATATATATTTGTGTCTAATATTGTTTTGCTTTTTTGCAAGTCCACCATGCATGGTAAAATGTCCCTTCATGCTTTTCACATTTCCAGCAACAGTTAGAAATAACTTTATTCATCTTAGATAGTCTCTCTGGTAACAAATACCAACAGTACATCATTTTATGGGAATTATCTCTTAAATGGTAAGAAATTAGATTCTTAGTGTTGACCTAACGTGTTATAGCATATCATTTTAATTAGTAATTTATACTGTGTTAACCAGGTATTTTTACTTTTAATGAGGTACTTGAGACTTTCCTCTAAAAAATAATATAGGATATGTCATAACTTTATAAATATCTAAGGATATATTGAAAAACTGTAACCTTCATGACATTTGAGATCCTATGTTTACTTACCTGTATTCTATTATTGTATTTTACTTTTTTATTTTAATGATTTTTTGTTCTTTTCAAAAAATGCTTAATTAAAACAAAACAAATAAAAAAAACCCCAGTGACTTGCAATTGAACATGCATGAGCTGATACCAGTAGAAGCATTCACTGCCAAGAAAATCTGAAATTCCTACCTATGGTGACCGATTTTCTGGGATCATTCGTGGATGTTGTGGGATAGCCAAATGATAGCCATTGAACAAATCTGCCACAGCACAGATGAATATTGCTGTAATTTGTGGATTCTCCCATAAAACATATTTCACATTCAGGGCAGCCAAAAGAGTCAAAGGTTTCTGCCACATGTTGGGTACTTTAAGTTTCAAAGCTCTCCTGAGAGTCCTGATCTGCAGCTATACTATCAAAACTTTATTTTTGTAATGATATGGAAGGAAGTAGAAAGAGTTGCAGTCACCATATGAACTTTTGTTCCAGCAGATGCAGGATTAAAGTTTCAATTATGGAAGCATGATCTTATTCATGAGAATATGCTATGATAGACCCATAGAAACTCTCATCTAACATTTGAAAGGTGAATGAAGAAAATGCATTATACAATGGTCAATATGAATAACACCCTGGAAATGAATGTTTAGATATAAACTGTGTTAGTGTACCAATTATAAAGGCTAGTAAGCAAAGTTATTTTTGTTGACTACCTGTGGGACTATGGCAGATTGGAAAATTACATTTCTCAGTATTTAGTACAAGGGAGAAACTATGAAATTACTTTTATTAAACTGCAGAAATGACCACAGAATGCTGTGACCACATGGGATTGCCTAATGATGCAAATGGGACTGCCGCAACTGCTGTTGTAAGTCGGTGCAGTCACATGACATCACACTTTACAACCATGTCACTTAGTGTTGGAGTTGCCAGTCCCACCATCATTAAGTGAGGACTACCTGTATTTATAGGATAGTGTATGACAATTTGGATGGGACCATCCTAGAGTGAAAAAATATCAATTCACACCAGCTGCTTAAAACATCAAAGAGTTGTGTCCTCTTTGATGATCATTATGGCTACTTTCAGGGCCTCCACATGTAGGCTAAGCATATGTATACTTGGGTAGATAGTACAGCAGCCAGGATTGCTACACGTTTTCTTTCCCTTTTTAAATTCCAAAATCACTAATTTGTGTTTTTTAAAACTCAGAAGACTTACAGAAAAAATGGCAAGAGTCTGTAAGGAATAACATCTGTGAGATAATCTTTTGGGGTGGGAGGGAAACTTGTTCATTGTTTAACACTCCAATTTCAAGTACTCTTAAGAGAAAAAAAATCCCAAGGAACACCATAGTACTCTTTTGTGGGTAACAATGCATAGGATTGCACTGTAAGTATCATTTACTCTCAGAATCTCTGAAGCCCATATAAACAAATGCTATGTTTTGCATTCTCCAGAAGCCTGTTTTACAAGTTTTATTAAATATTGATGCATTATTTATGTGATTTAATACGGATGAAAAAAATAATGCAGGTCTGAAATCAAAACACCTCCTGCCGTCATTTAGCCACACTGCTAAAATACATGCAAAGATATAAGAAAATAATAAATGAAAACAATCAATCAAATCCCCAGCTAAAACAGCAGAGATTAAAGCAACAGATATAAAAGCAATTTTAAAATCACATTGCAGATCAAATGCAGAAAATCAATATTAAAATGTCCAGAAAAATAGAAATGACTATAGGTTTGGGGGGGGAGATGACAGGAGCTATGTCTCTTGTGGGGGAGCGGGAACCCTCAGCTGAGCAGCCCCTTTCCACATTTCATCATGCAGCAGCATTCAAAACTAAGGTTCGGAATTTGTTAGGGCCTGGTTCTAAAAGGGAAGATATTTTGGTCTGACTAAATTGCAGGGTCCATATCAGCATTTTGAATTAGGCCCAGAAATGAGCTAGAAACAATGAAGATATTGACCTCATGAGATCAAAACACCCAGTTCTAATAAGTCCTCAAGCTGCTATAAATTCTAAAACTGTCATCCAGCAACGTATCACAGTTATTGCAGGAATGAGCAACCCAGATATGATTACTGAGATATGCCTTCTGTATCAGAGATAGAGCAGAAGCTAAAAAAAGATATTTCATGCATTGGAGAACCCTAATGACAGTCACCCTCCTTCAGAAACAAGGGAGAGCAAGCTGCAGATCCCATGGATTCCCCAAGTTCCACATTTGGGCTGCCCACCACCGAGATCACACCACCAACATCTGGCAGCAAAAAGACCAGTTATCAGTTGTGGGTTTCCCCCCACTTCCCTAATGAAATAATCATGGAGATGGGAGTGTTTTGCCTCCTATTATGCTTTGTATTTTCATTCTACTAAAATATTGAGCTCCACCCCTTCTGATGACGTGAACATCTTTCTAATCCACTGCAGACCTCTAGCAGGTCATAGTACAAAGTTATAGACCTTGACCCAAGAAAAGTTGCCCACTTCTCTTTATGGGGATAGAGAACAAGTTATTAAATACCACTTGCACAGAATATATTGAGCTTCAGTTTATTGGCCATCACCAAGACTGTTAGTGAGGCCAGACATAAATAAACACAACACATAGCAAGTAAATCATGTAATTGATTTAGCTCTATTGGAATTGCTAAAAAGGATCTTGAAAAATTGCTAACTTGCTTCTCTCAAAGAATATATGTTATTTGCATTTGCAAAATATGAAGAACAACTAAAAATGTTTAATAGAAAACAATTAATTATTTGGAGAAACCAATACATGTAGCTCAGGGTTGAACATGATTGAGATGAGCACAAATGCACTGCAGCAACCCAGAATACCAGAAAAAGAAAACAGATCACGTATACATCATCTTTCAACAAAATGGATAGCCAAACAACTTTATCAAAAAGCGCCTGACCGCTCAACCCACTACAGCACAACCAACACAAGCTATGAAAAGAATAACACTGCCATACATCAGAAACATCTCAGAAACAACCAACAGACTATTACAACCACATAGCATCTCCGTAGCACACAAACCAACTAAAGCCCTCCTAAACATCTTAAGTAAACCAAAACACCCAGTAGCCCAAGAAGCAAAAACAGGAGTCATCTACAACATACAGGACTGTAACAAACACTATGTAGGACAGACAGGCAGAAGGCTGGCAGAGCACATCCATGAACACCAACTAGCAGTCAAAAGACACAATGAAAACTCCTTAATCTCACAACACATGGCCAGACTCAATCACAGTTTCAACTGGGAAACTGTGAGTATCCCAGACCAAGCTTAATCCAAAAATGCTAGGGAATTCCTGGAAGCTTGGCATTCAGACACATCAGCCATCAAGAGACACATAGAGATAAACCACATTTACACACCATTCAAAAGAGACAATAAGAACGCTAAGAAGGAAACAAAAAGACCAGAACACATCCCCTCCAGCAACCTACACCCAAATAAGCAGGGATTAACACCAGACAAACAATCAAGCAGAAAACAATACCCTAATCAAGGAACTACCAAGGAGAAAACCACACCTCCACCAACACTTGCAGGACAAGCTACTGTATACAAACAGGGAGCAAACCCCACACTCACTAGCACTGATAATGTTACCTAGTTGGGTAATGAAATGTCTGCAATCAAACAACCAAGCTCAGAGAGTACCAAAGACTCCATAGCCATAAAAAATAGTTATTAAGAAGGCAAAATACCATAACACAAACAGACTCTCAGTTTGCTTTGAATTATTAAGATTAAAAATGGGTGAGCAAGCTTGATCTGGATATTAACAAAAGATGAATCCCTGGATAAACCAAGGGATCAAGATGAAAAGTTTATGTGAGTGGTGAAAAGCCATCCAACTATAATTCAAGGTCAAATATATACTGAATATTTTTGCTAATCAATGAACATGTAAAAGAAGTACGGGGTCCCCAAAAGGAAAGACTCGGAATAATTGTAACATTGGGCAGTTGATGTTTCAGCTATTCAGAGCTGAGTCCTTGGAGTTCAGATGGGAGACGCTACTTTCTTTTTTGCAAGATACAGCATCTTCAGCATTTGGGAATGTTTTCCTTTAAACTATAAAGAGCTTCCCTTCCAACATTTCTTCTTGCTGTTGCATTTAACTATGTTGCAAAGCACCTGAGGGAACATTCCCATCCCTGCCCTCCTCAACACTGGTAGAGAGAAAAGGAGAGCCCTGGGGGGATATGGGGGGCAGAAAGGAAGCACTGGAACTCCAAGAACCAGGAGGAAATTTGACAGCGGTTGTCAAGTATTTCCAACCCCTTGCTTAAAGACTCAAGATGACAGACACTATTTCTCTTGACTTTTGCTCTCACCTAAGGACGCTGAATTACTCAACACGTCCAACCTTGGAGCAGTCTGTAGTGAATTGTACATGGGTTTTTTGCTCTCTAGAAGCATAACAATCTTTTCCTGTTGTGCTTAAGGTGACCTTAGAAATTATTACAACAATTATAACAATTTTAATGCTTCATTCAATGCAGAGTTAAAAGTTATTTTTATAAATAACTTTTAATTCTGCATTGAATGAAGCATCAAAATCCTAAGAAAAAAGTTGAAGTATTTTGCTCTCCCGGCAGGAAATGCTTTTTCTGAGATATACCAAAGGGGCAGACTTTGCTATTCTGCTTAAATCTTATTATTCTAAAACTTGTCTCCCAAATAGTGGCTTTCATTATTGTTCAGGTGACAAAATGAAAATGAAGTGAAAAGCAATTTTCTGGGGTTCAGTTGATGTGTTTTGTCATTGATTGTCCTGTATAATTAAATTTTATTTCAGCACCATCTGGCATGTGTCTCTGCTCCATTTAAGGTGTGTCCCCTTTGGCAGGGAGCAGAACATTAGGGAATTTTCAATTACACTGATAATTTTTTTCTTCTAGCTATCACATTAACAGCTATTGCAGGTTCCTTGATCACTTGGGACATAGTACTTCAGATTTTGGAGCAATTCAGGTAATAGTTGTCTGGGAAAGAGAAACTGTAGGTTGCTGGGGTAAGAATTAAATATTGAAAGAAGATTAATTGTATATTGATCAATTAGAAGGATGGTGATAAATTCTGAAGTGCAGGGGTTCATGATAGTTACGTGTTTGCATATGTATCTGCATACATATGAAAGAGTAGCAAAATATGGCCCGGTATATTAGACTCAGTCTTTCTGCAGTCCTATGCATAATTAACTAAGTAATGTTTACATCTGATGGCATAGGTGCCATTTCAAAAACAAATTGAATTGAATTCAGATTAGTTCTTCTATGAAGAGAAGTCACTAGGATCCAATAGAAGCTCCCTGTTTCACCTAGAGATGGAGGTGAAACTTGGCAACTCTCCCTTCCTCATTGCAGACCTCTATATTTGAGATGGACCATAGTCATAACATTTCTCCTGCTGTTTTAAAGGATTTTCCAATTTACCAGAAGAGCTACAGGAACCTCTAGCACAACAGGGCAATAGAGCAATGTCTATAGATAACCTTCGTACTTCTTCTAGCATGAATAGAACACAAAACTTTTGATTCAGCAACAGTAGAAACACAATCTTGGTTTGGCCTATATCATAGGAGTATTTCAAAGAGTAGTTTCAGAAATCTCCCAATATGGATTCATATGTAGCACAAATGGCAGTATTCAGGCCATTATGTAGGAGAACAATGGGGGATATTGGCCCTCAGCCCCACATCTGGAAGGTACCTCAACCAAAGTATGGCATAGTGTTTGAATAATTGAAATTATTCTTGGCATTATATTTTAACTGATTAGTTTTATTACTTTAAAAGAAAGATATCAATCCTTCTGATTAAGGCAATAAAATAATCAGTTAAAATATAATCCCAAGAATAATTTCAATCTTTTGACACCAGTAAACACTTCTGTTTACTAGGCCTTTGACTTCAAGAGATAAAAAATAATGGAGAGAAAATAGCATTGATGTAGAATGTTGTGAATGAGAAGAAAGCCAATGGAGTGGTTAAGGTGTTGGAAATGTGGGGCCCTAGTCCCCCCCAAGTCACAGAAGCTCATTGCCCAACCTATCTCATAGAATTGTAGGAAAAAAGGAGATAAAAAACAGTATGTTTGCTGCCTTGAGCTCCTGAATAAAGACTGGATATAAATGGAATAAATCAATAAAGTATGTGAAAGGCACCTGAAATGAATATATTGCTCCCAGGCCCCTCAGAATCTTTAAAAGGCCCAGCAGCACTGAATGGAGCCTGTCTTTTCTGTCAAAAAGCTACATATGCAGAAATCCATCTGTATATGAAATAAACATCTGAAAAAAGAATATGTTTTGAAACTTCTGAGGATAATGACTAATGACATTTAAATCAAGAACTTCAATGAAAAAAAAACATTTTGAAGGATTGCATGAGTCCTCCATTTTACAGTAAAAATTCTTTGTTGGGGAGTTTATATTAAATGACATAGCTCTAGGAGGTCAAGACTCGGTGTTTCTTAGGATAGGAAAGGTTGCTAGCAAACCTCTGGCAGCTGAAGTACATGCCAGTGAATACAACACTGGTATTCAGCTGCTATAGATAGATGAATAAATAAAAATGTGGTTTCCTTTAGAAGGTATGGTGTTTCTGACAATGGTTTCACAATATTCCCAAGATTATCTTTATGATTTGGTCATTATCCTAAGAAGCCAACTCCCCCACTCAAATATCTCTTTCTCAACATCAAAGAGCGCCCATTAGCTGATTCAACTCCTAACAGCTTTGCAGGTTTGAAACTCCACAAAAGCCATTTTCTCTCAGCTCTTCTTGCTTGATGCTAAGATATCTCCTGCCCTGTAATGGCTGAAGCACAGCACTCTTCAGATGAATTGCTCTCTGTGCAAACAGGAATGATGTAAGCTGAGTCAGATAATATGACAGAAAGAAAATGTCCCCAGACAAATCATATGCAGGATTAGTAGGAGACAGCTTTTATGTTAAAAGGGGGATAACGGTGTTTCATACACTCAACTTCCCTTAAGGAGCAGGCAGTTTAAAAAGCAGCTTTTAAAAGTATACCTTGAAGTCTTAGAGGCTTTTAGTAGTGTCTATTAATAAATATGCATATTGAACATCTGGAAGTGGGCTGGCACTGAGGTAGATGGCATTTGTCTGAAAATTGGTTTCCCTGAATTAGCACCCTTCAGTCTTAATTAAACCTGGCTTCCCACTGACTACAGTCCTCCTGGCTGCAAAGAAATATGCAATCCTGTAAGGTAGTCTTTCTTCCATCAGTCCCAGCCAGGATGGTCAATGGTCAGGGAACACTTGAAATCATAGTGCCAACAGAAATTGGAGAGCTAAGGCTAGAAAGACTGCACAGAAATACCTGTTTTTAGGCCAGACTGAAAATTCACGAGATTTCAGTTTCAAATATAGTAAAAATCTATCTCTACATTTCTACAGTATATATTCACCATCAAGGAAAAGATCCAAATGATTTTGAAAAACAACAAAACAAGGCTATGATTAAAAAAATAATAATTAAGCAAACAAACAAATAACTAAATCCATTCATAGCTCAGCAATGTAATTAAAGGACATTTTACTTGCTATTTCTGCCTTCTAAATACTGTGATAAAGTGATTCGCTAATACTTGATAACACACTGTGCATATCCTGAAGTTTGGCATTTTATTAGAGGTGCTGCTTGCTGAGAAAAATGTGGGACAGAACTGGAATTTGCATTGCAGAAATCTGTGGAAAGTTTGCATCTAAAGTGCATAGAGGACAATAAGTTTGCAGAGAAGATTGGGCTAAATGTCATTTTCTTCCTTAGGCCCTGCTCCTGTAAAACTCCATGCATCAAAAAAGATCTGGGCCTTTTAAAATAAGATAACTAAGAAGGGACATGATCCATATTTTTAATGGGAGAGGACAGGTACAGAGAAAGAAAGGGATTTATCCTCTTATCTCACGATTGCTAAGTTTACTCAGGAAATTTTGGGCAGCAGCTTTGCTGAAAGACATTTGCAAATATAAAGCAAATGCTGGGATGTCAGTTATCCTGCTGTGAATGACTTTCATTCAAGAGAAAGCAATCATTCTCTATATTTGTGTAATGAAAAGGAATTAGCTGGCAAGAGGGGATGGAGAAACAATTTTTCAAAATTTTCATAACCTGTTTCATCTTGCCTGAGTCTGACTGATACAGAATTTCACAGTTGTATTTGGTTTTGTGATACACGCACAAAAATTAGAACGATGTGTCCCATAAGCATGGGTGAATTCACTTGCGAAGCAAATCCATATTTTGAGGGAAGTTCCTTGCTTGTTGTGTGAATATATGAATCCATGTAGAAAAGGCTGGGTGAGGCTCCATTTGTGCTCCTTGAGACTCTCTGTCAGGAAAATAATACAGTCCAGACCTGTTTAGTGGGATGTATTTGTCATGGAGTTCTGATCAAAAGTAGAGGTTCAGTAGGCAGTCCTCGAACTATCTGAGAAACATGAAGTAGCAGAAAAAGGGTGAGGCAGTGGATATGTTATCAGATCTTGGCTAGAGTAAAAGTTTGGGAAATCTGATTTGAAAGAAAACAAGGCTCTTCCAAATGTTAGATACCATAATCACACACATTTAACCATAGTCAATAAAGGACTGGATACATATTTAAGCAGTCCTATTCTACTATTGCCAAGAGAACTGCAGGAACTAGTCCAGGTTGTCTCTGGGAGTCAATACTGACTCAAAGGTGCACACACACACACATACACGCACATACAGACACACAAAACCCTACTATGTCCATGTAAAGCTTTATTTTAAGAATCATTTTGATTTAAAGACTTGTTTCTACTGTTGAGGTTCCTCACCTGCCTCTGCTATAGCATACCAAACTATTAGGTGTCTAGTTTTTGACTGTATGATTGTAGTATTCAGTACATTCATACTGAGAATTTCTTTAGGCACTATGGCAGCATGGGTGTAGACTATATTACAGCATCAGTCTCAAGTACCAACATATTCTTTTCTAAAGGTTACTGATTGTCAACAAAGTCTGCAGAAACTCTTTAATGATACTAGGTTCTCCCTTTCTACATGCATCATTAGTGCCTGATGAGACATTTAAGCCTAAGGGTTGTTTTCCACAGAGACTGTTCATCTATCTGAATAAATATTGAACTTGTTGTAGGCATTGAAAGCAATGCTGGGCTCCTGACATGACCATCCACGCAGTCTGCCTTCTGAGATACTCTTCAAGAGCAATGTGTGATGATGGAAATCCCTCTCATTGCTTTCCTTTTGGCCTTGTCCATTCTAGCCTGGCGCTTTTTCATTCATGCAGCAGGAAAACCTTTCAGGGGTACTGTATTTGTAGTCTATTTTTGGATATGACAAGCAGCATTCTGAACAGAACATCATTAAGGTCTTGCACAGTATTCCATGTGCAGGAGGATGTTATCATTTCATCCTGTCAAATGATTGTTCCAAAGGGCATCCTAGAGGAGCAAGTGATTTCTTAAGGCCAGGACAGGCATTTGCATCATCACTGCCCATATATTTCTAGAATCAAAGTTGAACACAATTCTCCATTGCAGACAGCATCAAAACACCAATGTCAACTCTACCCAGGAGGACCTTGAGATGACTGTGTTCCCTACCATGGATTTCATGCCAAATGTATGGGTACATGCTTTTTCCCAGTTGCATAGGGAAAATGAGCATAGTGTAGTATGCACTCATTCACATGAGATTTTCTTCCCAAGTGCTGCTATTTTTAATAACTTGGACCCTGCTTTGAGATTGGTTGATAGAAAATGTATAAATAAAGAACACTAAGCAATGATGTACTAAGTAGAAGTTCCTTTTGTGTTTAATCAAATAATGGGATAAATGAGAGAAAACTTATTATTCGCATTGTGATTTCTACTGTGTTAAGTCAGATGTACACCCACATATGTGCAGTATCAAATGCCCCAGTACCACAAAATAAGCACAATGTATTTAATTCTCAGGTGGTATAAATTTGAGAGTTTTATCAAGAAAAAGGCATGTAGGCTCTGAGAGGCTCAGCTATATTACTGTACTAATAGTATATTTAGCATACTCAAAAAGCTTTCTGAAGAGGCCATTTGCACGTGGAAAGAACATGCTTGCAAGAATGGATGAAGTCAGCAACTGATTTTTTTTTATTTGGTCAATTAATGTGAACTCATGTCATACTCTGCTCAGAAGTTACACAACAGAGCTGTTTGGCTCTACTAAGCTGTTGAGCATGCCAAGCAGACCTAGACAGATATTAAATCAGATGAGATGAAATAGATGAACATGCTTTATCTATATTAACGCAGCCAGTCTTCTACTCCATGTTCAGCTGGAATTGCTGTATTGGTATTATGAAACAAATATGGTGCCATAATGCTCTAAAACCCCCAGCAAACCAAGCTGCAAAAGATCTGTAGATGTGGATTTGGAAGAAGATCCTGCATGATATAAAATTTTCAAGTCAGAGACTTAGTTCTCACTGAAATTGTAAATCTGTGTCTATACCACTTTAAATTAATCAGTCTGGATGTTTCATACAAAGGCAGTTACCTACGTAGAGAAGAATAGCTATTGCTCTTGTCTCATGGGCCTCAAAGTCCCTGCAGATACTTCCACTGGCATCCAATCTGCTTTGAACATCAGACTCTTTTTACAAATTAAATAATACTGTTTCTTTATTAGATTATATCCTGACTTTCTTCAAGGCAGCCCACCTATCACAACCTCCTCCAACTTTTTCCGCAACAGCGACCATTTAGAGAAAGTTGGGCTAAGGGAGAGTGGCTTACCCAAACTTTCATGGTTGAGGCTGGAGTTGAACCTCAGCATTATGCACTCTGATCCTCTGTCATTCATGAGAAGCAAAGCATCAGCAACTGACATCATCCTTAAACAGCAGATTGCCTCTGTATGAAAAATAGACATTTTTAGAAAATATCATTGATGGGTGACTACCACCCAGCCAATTATTTTTCCTAGTGTGCCTGCCCACCCTGAACTAAGTCGGTACAAGCTGGAGGTAACAGGGGGTATCCTAGAGGACCAGAGGAGATGACGGGAATTAACCTGATCATGATTTTGTGAATGGGCAAATCTCCCCAGGGCAACCCTTTTGTGAAAAAGCCCAAATACTGTATGCTCTTAAGATATGTGAGATGCGCGTTGGTGCAAAAAGGTTAAGGACATCTAGTTTATCCTGATAGCTACTTGTCTTTAATTGAGTCCTAAGGTTAATCGTTGCTATAACAATCAGGCTAGTGACAGGATCTGGTTCCATTTTCGGAAGTCAATCTTGCAACTGGCCAAAGGAACAGGTCCTATTTATTCTTGAATGGTCCATATTGGGCACACAGCTTGTGTCAGCTTGGGCACACACTCCCAGATGCTAGTGATGAGAACAGTCTTCAAGACTAGACTAGATGATCCAGGTTTGGAAGGCTTTCCATTACAAAGTCAGGTGCTCATGTGTGATGCATGATGGGGTTGCTGTCTTATGCGGCAGCTTCAGTGTAGCGTGTTAAGGATCAACAGCTCTAACCATACATGATTAGACGTCACTTTGCCAACGCAGCATTTCTCGCAACCTATATGAATTATTTTAAAAAGAGCATCTGAGTTTTGCTCTTTTTACTGTGTAGGGGCTTAAACCATGAACCAGCCAGCTGAATCTTGAGAACTGGCGATTGTAGCAGGCATTCTTCATAGTACCAAGTGTGCTGTCTTGGAATATATATCTTGCATATGCTTGGAATGAAGGAACAAACTTTAATAAACTCAGCAAACAATGCAACTTGGGAACTACCATAAAAATTAAGCTAGAACTCTTGAATACTTGAGCAGTGATGAATCAGAAGACTGGAGCCAATAATTCTCTGCACTGTAAATCTCAGCTAAAGGTTTTGTTCAGATCATGCTGATAATGACTGTTGACATGCATCCTTTTTTGAAGCACGTTTCTAGCCCTCATGATGAGATATGTGGAAGATTAAGATTTTATATTTAGCTCTGCAGTCCTTAGATTGCCACTCCAATTGTAAACCTGAAGAGGCTTGAAGGATGGGATTCTAGCTGAGTTCTGAAGTTGTAGAGAAATAGATGAAGCTGGGGGATAATTGAAGGGAACAATAGATATATTTCTGTTCATATGTATTATAGAGCAAATGATTTTAATTCTATTGTCTAGTTGCAACATTTTCTTCCCTTCATTCTCTCTGCTTCTAAAATATGTAGCATGAATGCCACTAAGATATGGCAGTTGTTATGACTACATAATGAAAAGGTTTTGTTGCTAACACGAACATTTTCTCGTAAGAAAATGATCTTTTATTTCCCTTGTTCCTGGAACAGCCTCTTAAGCAAGAAATAGGTTATGTTTGTCCGTAGTTACATAAACTGAAAGAAAGGACTCAGAAAAGGTTGGACAAACACAAGTAATTATATGTTTTATGTCTGGGTTTTATTATACAGGGTAGTTATTTGTTTTGGCTGAAGGCTCATCATAACCTCAAAACTATATACTTTGGCCATTAACTGCATGTAGTAGATGGAAGTCTCTACTTGAAAACCTTCAAATTCTGCCCATTAGATTTTTTCACCATCATTGTAATTTGTATCTCATTCATTTTCATTGTCACCTTGAATCCTATCTTGAACATAAGTATGTAAACCTGAACTGAATATTCTCATACCTTTAACCATGGTCCAATAATAACATAAAGAGGCTACACCCTTGGTTGGAACCTGGATTTGTCTTTCAAACCTGATCTGGGTGGCAGGGGCCTCTGCTTTGTTTATAACTCTAGTGAGAGTAGGGCAGGGGCATAGGTAGGGAACCTGGGGTAGAGTGGGGCAACTGAAAGCTCTAATAGTTCAAAATTGACTGGGTTGATTGGGGCTACAGTGAGATGACAAACAGCTTTCTTGTCAGGGGTTGGGCTAGGATAAGAATGGGCTAGGATAAGGGTAGGGGCAACTTGGGGGAATGGGATTATAGTTCTGAGGTGATATAGTGGGACAATGAGAGCAGACCAACCATCGGGGAAGGGGAAATGGGTATTTCGAACCATTTCTGGCTCTCGGTCCTCATATCAAGGGTCAGGGTACCAAATTCGTGGAGCCCCAGGACTTTGGCTGCTGCCACTAAATGATCAGAGAGCCAGTTTGGTGTAGTGGTTAAGGCATCAGGCTAGAAACTGTGAGTTCTAGACCCACCTTAGTCACAAAGCTAGCTGGGTGACCTTGGGCCAGTCATTCTCTCTCAGTTCTAGGAAGCAGGCAATGGCAAACCACTTCTGAAATCTTGCCAAGAAAACTGCAGGGACTTGTCCAGGTAGTCATCAGGAGTCAAAAACTGACTTGAAGGCACAAAACCCTAAATGATCTATCACTAACAAAAAACATCTTCATCCATGATTTATTATGGATGAGAAGGCAGACCTGCATTATCAAAACTTAGGTGGGGGAAGAGGAGGGTTTTCCCCTCTTGGACATATGCCCAATCAAGTTTCAGGTTTGGTGACAGCTATAGTCCCAGAGAAGGAGGGTGGGAATAACTATTGCCATCTGGGAGACTCTGTTGGCATCAAGAGACACAACTCTGTAGGTAACTGGATATAACACTTTGGTCATGTGGTTAGGCCTGAGGGGAACAGTTTGGTTTGGTGCTGTTATATTGCTCTCCTTGCTGCACAGCAGCATCCTTGCTAGGCTGCTCAACCTATCTGGGGATGGCGGTGGACTTCCCTACACTCAAGGCGCTAGGACTTTAACCTGCCTTTTATTGGTGACAGGTACAGAGCGGTTGGGTAGTCATGGCCACCATGATAATTATGGACCTGACTCAACTTACTGAGGGCTCAACAGACATAAGAGTCACATGTTAGATCTGGATTTGTCTTTCAAATATGCCTTTCAGCCTTTAATACAGGAAATAGAATTGTTTCTAAAAGTAAAGCCATGATATCAAAGGGATCACCTAATAACTTTCTGGTTGGATTCTATTAGTTTGTCCAGGTATTTGAGTTCTGTAGAGCGACTGAAATTAAAATATATCCCAAATGATAGAGCTGAAAATCAGGAAAGTTAAAACTCCTACCATCTTATGATAACCATGATTTAGGGGGAAAAAAAATCAGAGTTTTTTTTTCTTTTTATAGAAAATTTCTTAATTTCTTACTGGTCTATTTAACACCTCCTAAATATATCAGTTTTCAAATAATATCCATTTTGCAAAATTTATCTTTCCTTGTAAACTCAGTGAGATTTTTAACCATGTATTAATGTCAAATCTTATTATGCGTGTGTGTATATCCACAGATGAAGAAAGTTCCTTTAGAAAATTATTGTAGACATGTACAACTTCAAACAGAATTTACAAAGTTTTGTAAATTTCCATGGAAACATTATAGGAAGCATATGAGAGTTCCTCCAGTTAACTGAATAACTGGATACATAAATTACCAAACTGTTGCACAATATTAATTTTAATGTGTTTTGGTAATATGTTTAGTACATTTTGGCAAAAATGCATATTTATAAGTAAGATATAATATATAATTGATAGGCATACAATAACAATTTATGTTCAACTCCAGCCACTGTTATGCCCAAAATATCTTTTGACTGTCTAAAAAGGCAGGCCTTTTTATCAAGTTAAATAGAAGAGTTGTTAGAGGACATCCTTGACAAGTTCCCCTGGATGCCTTGATAGATGAAGAGATAATACCATTTTGTAATAACTCTAGTAGAGTACCACATGTTGATCCAATTATCCAATTAATAAAAAGGAAAGGATTTTTTCCCTAAATGTATATCAGAATGACAGTTAGCAATCTAATATTATCAAAACCTTGGTGGCTTTGAGAAAACCAGGTTGGGCAGGTGGATAATCAAAGGTGACTTCGTCTGTAATTTGTGTGTCAGGGTTGTTATCAATATTTTTGCTGTATGCGATTTAGCGAATAATTTGTTTCAAGTGCACAAGAGGAATTAAGTTCCTCTTGAGCAGTCATAAAAGCTTTATTTTAATTTTGATGTAGGTTGTCTTGCATACATTCCTTAACATCCCCCCCCTCAAATTTTCTTGTTTCATGTTTTTCTTTTCCTTTTTCATGAAGCATAAATAAAAACCACGTATACATGGCTTAAAGGCAATTCTCAAAAATAATAACTTCAGAAAATGTTTATTTAGATGGGGAAAAAACCTAAATTTTGTTGCATCTGTTTAAAAATGGATCCTTTAAAAATGGCTTATGGAATGATTACTTCTTTTACTGACAACCAGAAGGGACCACATGACTGGATTCATCCTTATTAGACTCAGAATGGGTATCCAGATGTTACTGTATGGTAATTGAACTCGGGTCTTCACACCTTAGACGACTATATATGGTGCATTAGCTTTCAGAACTATTCAGATCCTGGTGCTTAGTAGTTGCAGGAAGTGATATGTAGAAGCTCTGTCAGAATGGTATGTACAGCCCACTTTCAGCGTTCAGACCAGAGAGATATGGACAATAGATGTCTCACCTCCATGTATGGGATTTACATGACTTCTATCCCCCCACTTTTGGGTGGGGGGAACATTTCTCTATTTTTACACTCTATCTATCTATCTATCTATCTATCTATCTATCTATCTATCTATCTATCTATCTACCTACCTACCTACCTACCTACCTACCTATCATCCATCTATCTATCTATCTATCTATCTATCTATCTATCTATCTATCTATCTATCTATCTATCTATCTATCAAATTTGTCACCGCCCATCGTGTTAAAAAGTGACTCTGGACGGTTTACAGAAAAAAAAATCAGTTAAAAATGCAATATAAAAACAGTCTTAAATAAATAATAAACTCCAAGAATGATGGGAATTGGTGAATAGCTCAAGCAGCATCATCAGGGCACTAGCCACCCCCAAGGTTGTTTAGAGCTTTTATCATCCCATGCAAGCTGGCAGAGCCAGGTCTTTAAACCTTTCCGGAAAGCCGGGAGGGTAGGAGCCTGCCGCACCTCTGGGGGGAGAATATTCCAAAGGGCAGGGGCAACGGCAGAGAAAGCTCTCCTCCTGGGCCCCACCAGCTGACATTCTCTTGCTGATGGGGTCCGCAACATGCCCTCTCTGCCTGACCAGGTGGGATGGGTTGATGTGATGGGCATAAGATTGTCCCTCCGGTAACCTGGGCCCATGCTGTGTAGTGCTTTAAAGGTAATAACCAACACCTTGAATTGGACCCAGAAGCTAACTGGGACCCAATGCAGCTCCCACAGCAAAGGTGTTACATATGCCATCCTTAGGGCACCCAAAATTTTGTGTGGCTGCATTTTGAACCAGCTGTAGCTTCAGATACTTTTCAAGGGTAGCCCCATGTAGAGCGCATTGCAATAGTCTAACTGACATATATCATATGTCGTATTTTAAGTAACACTGACCATCAGGAGGCACCTCGTGAAATGCATGCAGCAGTTCAAAAACCAAATTCAAAAATTTAAACTTCCTCCCCAGTAGACTGGGGATGAGACAAAGGCAAAGTCATGAGGTTAAGTCCTTCAGAAACAGATAGCCGGAGGCACAGCTTCATTTATTTATTTATCGTATTTATATAGCCGCCCATCTCACACAAAGTGGTTTTTCATGTTGCAGTTAGTGGGATATGTGAATGTGCCCATAGACAATAGGCCACATAGAACATTCAGGCTGCAGATTTCTCACTTGTGAAATAAAATACAAACAATTGCAGGGTTCTGGTTAGAGCAGTGTTGTCCAAACTTGGCCACTTTAAGATGGGTGGACTTCAACTCCCAGAATTGCCCAGCCAGCATGGTTGGCTGGGGAATTCTGGGAGTTGAAGTCCACTCATCTTAAAGTGGCCAAGTTTGGACAACACTGGGTTAGAGTAACTGAATATACAAACATTCTCTGGAAAAATCTATTGAGATCCATACATTCCCAAGTCTGTTGGAGGAGGCACATTACCTGGAGAATGTGCAAAATGCTGTCAAGCGATGCATTTTTCTCAAGGTGTATTTCCCAGAGAATATTCAGAATCCTGTTGGGAAGTGAGCTTTCTGCAGCTCACTCAAAGAATTTTGAAATAGATTCCCCAAGGTATGTGGGAGAGTTTGTATTGGCTGAGAATGTGAAAATTATGTGCATGTTGCCGACCAGGCATTGGGGATGGTGCACCATGGCTGGCTGCCAATCTCTCTCTCTCTCTCAGACACACACACACAAACACACACACACACTTCCCTTGGAACAACTAAGAAGGGACATAACAATGATTTTCAATTATATCCCTAATGTAGCAACATATTTTGACTTCTGCACTAGCCGCCTAAGCTACTGGAGCAGCTTTTAGCAGTCTATTTCCATTTGAGCAGAGAGGACAAGGTTGATACCATTTTTATAGTATCTGGGGGAAGCACGTAAGCTATAGTTTACCACTCCTAACTAATAATTTGCGATTCCTAAATAATTTTAATCTCTCCCCTGAAGCTCCAACAGGGCCTTAGAGTGCTGTTCAGTTCTACTTTGGCCCGTCCAGTTCTAACTGCCCACTTTTTCTGGCAATCCTCAACACTGCAGCCTGTGAAAGAGCTCCTGCATCTTAATAATCTGCTTGCTTACTGCCAATGTTTCAGTGTGAAATTCCCTTTGGGCCACAGTCTGCAAATATATAGGCAGCAGGGATTTCTGAAAAGCATTTCTTAGGCAGAAATATATTTCAGAAATTACAAAAAACTCACATCTCCTTTAATTTAATGCTTCACTAGTTGCTTTCCAGCTGTTTAGATTACTTTTATTCCTCCACAATCTCTTGCAGTTTAATATTTTTATGTCATATCCACAAGCCTGCAAAACATTTACTCTGCCGAAGGTCCATTGAAATCAAGCAAAGTAAACAATTGGGAGGCTTTGGGCCATCAAATTGTCCTTTTCCAAATTACCAGCACGTTAAGACAGACTACTTAATTACTGTACATCATCTAATACTTAAAAACCAATGGGATATATTTCTCGGTGTAGGTTTAATAAGCTGCATCATATGAACCCCAGAGAGAAATACATGAACAGCTTGTTATCAAGATAATTCATAGAAGTTATGTTTTGAAGTGTGTTAATTATATGCCTGCAAAGTCACAACCCTTTTAGTAATGTGTGTTATTCTACCCAGCTCCCACCACTCAGATTATTTTGGTTTTTATTCAATAGGGCTACTGAATCTGGGCTGTAAAACATTTGGAGGATCACCAGATGGCATTATTTATATCTTTGTTGCCATTTAGTGATAATCAGATTCTGCAACCCAGACATGATAGTCCTAAATTAGCAAGATCCCCAAATTTAGGTGGTGAGCTAAACCTGGGCAAAGCCATTTGGCCATCTTTAGCAACCCTTTTTTTTCACAACCATACATTCACAGGTTTTGGAGAAATTTGAGCAATCCCTGCAACTAGCCTCCCTCAAATCTTATTCTCATATTTTGACACTGAGAAAAATCAGGGAGCATGAGAAAGATTTCACTGCCTGCCCAAATTTTATCAGAGAGAGGGGTGACCTCAGTCCTTTGGGAGGCAATCGCAAACTCGGATCCCAACTTGGTTTGTTCTGTGTTGTGATTTTATGGTTAATTATATTGTGAGCCATTCAGAGTTGGTCTGGAGTCGGGCAGCACTTACACTGACTTAAGTCAATCAATCAATGAATCCATCAATCAAACCAGGGTGCTGCCACCAAAAAGCCTTGTTTCAAGTTCTCACCAGATGATCCTCTTTGGTGATGGAATTTCCCCATCGATTACTGGAATGTCAACATCCCTCTATTGCATTGATACGACGTATCTTCTGTACATCGATGTATAGGCAGCGGAGGGAGCAATCTTTCCATTGCTCTCGTCCAACTCCCAAAGCTGAGGACAGAAGTGCAATAATTTTATTCATTGTTTGAGATTTCTCAAACAGGCAAAGAGTATACAGTGAGGCCACAGGGTCATTGTAGATCATGAACCTCATGGTCATGTTTCCAGGGTTCCTCTGTAGGGTGTGGTCAAAAAAGTCAATATGGTGACCATGAAGGTACAATAGAAACTGTGATGCACATAAGAAACAGTGAATCTTTGATTACACCATCATGGCTACCATCCTGACTTTTTTGACCACACTCTACAGACACCCCTGTCAGTTTGTGTGCAATGGTGGGAATATGACATTGCTTCTGTTGTCAGTATGAAGTCTGGAACTGTCTTTCTCCTCTCTGCATGTCATTACCTTTTCAGGCTTTAAAGCAGTTTCATATTTTGAACTTTCATTCAAGCCACCAACATGACTGTGGGAAAGAAATGCCATCTGAGTTTACTGCCTTGATGATGCTCAACACATTTCCTTGGGAAGAGTTTCACTTTCTTGTCATGAACATGGCTAGCTGGAGGACACCTCACTATGAAGCATTTTTGAAAATAAGAAAAACACGAGGATGTTGCAGTGAGCAAAAACTCTGGCTGGCTGGAGGTGGGCCCCAGGGCCTCCTCTGACTGCTGCAAACTGGTAGGAGGTAGGGACTGATTACAGTTGTAATGCAAGTCCTACAAAAAGCTTAGCAGCCTTTCCCCTTTCAAAAGTTCCCCCCTCCAGAAAACAAACAAACAAACAAACAAAAACCACAAATACAAAAAAAAAAAAAAAAAGCCCAAGTAATAATAAAAAAGCACTGTCATCCAGTATGCAACACTGCTTTATTCAACATGGCCTTCCAAGCAGTTAAGGGTAGCCTCTGACTGACAATAATTTGACCTCCAGTGGAGAGGGTGGAGAGGGCTCAAATGAATGCTGGGGTAGATAAGAAAAGACTGACATCTCCACTTTTGGGCAGCCCTGGGGAGGGTGACTGGCCATTTGTTCATGTCCTGTCACCTGTCATTTATTGAATGGTGGGTTTCAAGGTCCAACCTTATCTACCTCACATGCTTGGTGAATTGATATAGCTTATAAACTGTGCAAGCCTGGATGACATTGAATATAAACAGTCACTCTTCTGGAAATATAGTCTTATAGAACATGGTGTGTTTTATTTGGATGGGGGAAGAACAACATGAATTTTCCTTTCAACCACTAAAAAAACCCAACAATTTAATGGACCTCATTCCCTCCTCCGTCCCACGGGAATATTGATTCACAGTAGCTTGAACAGATGGAAATGTTACTGCTGCTTGGCAACAATTCACATCTTGTCTCATTACTGTTGTTTGACACATCAGTGGGTTTTATAGGTAATTCCCATTTTCCAACTCTGACAAAATGGAATATTTGAATGAATGGCATTCTTGGTTCTAATAATATAGAACTGAAATAAATTTGCTGTCCTGAGAATACTCAGATTAGATGCTTTCTATATATTCCCTGCATGTTTTAATATTAACAGCAAATTTATTGAATATGAGGCATTTTATAATGTATGTTATTTTGTTTCAGTATATGGAAATAGTATGTAGTAGGGGGCCAGTTTGGTGTAGTAGTTAAGGAATCAGGCTAGAAACCGGGAGACCGTGAGTTCTAGGCCTGCCTTAGGCAAGAAGCCAGCTGGGTGACCTTGGACCAGTCACTCTCTCTTAGCCCTAGGAAGGAGGCAAGGGGAAACCACTTCTGAAATCTTGCCAAGAAAACTGCAGGGACTTTCCAGGCAGTGCCAGGAGTAAAAACTGACTTAAAGGCACCCAAAACAAAAACAAAAAACCTGAGTATTTAAGGACAATTAACAATTAATGTACAGTAGTACTAGGCTAAATAAAAATATCCAACCCCATTTTCCACACTGTCAGCAAACTGGGATGATCATTTTGGTTTTAATCCGGCCCATCTAATTTGGGTGCATGGTTTGCTTCCAGTTTTTCTCCTACCTCTCATTCATTCATTCATTCATTCATTCATTCATTCATTCATTCATTCATTCATTCATTCATTCATTTATATACACTGTGTGTGTATGTATGTATGTGTATGTGTATGTGTGTATGTATGTGTATGTGTGTGTACACGTGTGTATGTGTGTGTATATATATGTGTGTGTGTGTGTGTGTGTGTATATCCACTACCTGTAACGCAAAACTTCTTTTCCTCTCTCCTCTTCTATGTTGTTAAAAATGTCAGCTAAGGCAAATACTGGTAGTCACTACCTTTTCCTACTTCAAGCAGATCACTGGAATCATGGGGAGCAATCAAAGTTATTAATCAACAGGAAAGAAGGAAGCAATCTTGACCTGTTTCAGAAGAGGAGATATTTTTGAGATTAGTTATAAAACTGAGCATATACATTTTATGGATAAAATACAGATATATTTATTATGAAATCACTCAAAATGAAGTTTAAAGCATTTCATTTCAAAGTCTGCATTCAGATTTCACAAGCACAATGTAAATTCACATTTTCTATCAGGCTTATAAGAAGAATAGGAAGCATAGTCATGCCATTGGCTCAGCTGGAAAACTAACAATTTGGGTCTCTTTTTCTCTTTGAACTGGTTATGATAAGAAGTTTGACCACTATTGGCTGCATTACAGGCATTCAATGTTACATTGCATTACAGTTGGACATTATATGATCCATATAACATTACAATTAATTATTCTTTTTCATCTGTGTCTTTTTATTTAGATTGGGAGCCTAATGACACAAACTCTTTAATTGATCATAAGGAGAGCAGGAGGTCTTTCTTCTTCTTCATCATCCCACCTTTTCTCCAGGAGATCAAGGTGCTTACATTTTATCCCTACAAAATACTGGTCCAAAGTCATTCCATGATTTACCATGACTAGATTTACCCTAGTCTTAGTCCAACATTGTCACATCACAGTTGGGCATAAATCCTTTAAGTATAATAAAGAAATAAAATTCAAATGACAGGTTCCACATAGGAAAATGTAGCCAAATTTTTAATATTAATTTCAATTTAATACTCATTAACTCAGTCTGCCTGTATCAGCTTTTACCCATTTTTTAGCCACTCCTATTCCCAAATCTTTGACTAGTTCCAGTTCTTAGTTCATACATATGCGGGTCGGTCGGTCGGTCGGTCGGTCGGTCTGTCTGTCTGTCTGTCTGTCTGTCTGTCTGTCTATCTATCTATCTATCTATCTATCTATCTATCTATCTATCTATCTATCATCTATCACACCAGAGACTGAATACTGGTATCTCCTTTCATCCTCACATCCTCAATATTTTGCAATGGGATGTCTATTTAAGACTAAATGATACACTCACTTTATGAAAGACATAAAGACTTTTGGAGGAGGGAAAAATCAGAGCAAACGTGCCTTGATTGTGAAATCATGATACAAACTACATGACTTACATGTTTGTGTGTGACATTCCAACACAAATATGAAAAATCAGGATTTGTATCACAACTTCATTATGCATGCGTTATCACTTCTCGTCATCACAGTTTGTACTGGATGCCTGTGAATGACCAGCCTGTCTGGATGAGCCATCATGGGAACAATGACAAAAACAGAATTTTCATGAACATTGTGTTCCTCATTTCCTCAAACGGTGAGAAATGGCAGGGGCAGCGTGACTTGCCCTTGGGTGAGAGAGCAGCAGAGGTTTCGCACTGTTTGTTTTATTTCCAGCTGTATAAGTAGAGCATAAAGTGGAGGCAACTGGACACTTTTGGCAAAGAAGAGAGGGCTTCCAACAACCTCATGGTAGTACCTGCCATATGGACTGACAAGGTTCTTGACAGGTTAGAGACTTCTAAGTACACTCAGCCAGCAGCCCATAGAGACCTTCAGACCATTGCACATCTAAAGAGGAGCCCACACAAAGGAGGAATGGAGGCAAGGCTGTAAGTATACATTTTTTTAAAACTCTCTCTTTTCTCTCTTTTTACTTTCTCCACTCAGACAGGAGGTATTACCATTCCCAACTCTTGTATCTTATTGGAGAGAATTTCTAGGATTTCTTATGTCTCACTGGCGATGCATCATCCAGCCATTTTGGACTTCTGATCAGCCCTCTTCCTCCAAAGAATCTGCAAGAAAAGTGATAATCACAGAGCACAACTGGCCATTCAGTAGAGCCAATTTAAACAGTTAAGGGATTTGGTTCTTTTATACACATTTCTCCATCCTGCTTCAACCGGTGGTTGGAATGCAGCTGAATGTCATAAGCAATTCTCTGCATTCATAGATCGCCTGTATGAAGTTGGAACAGTGGAACAGCAGGAGGGTAAAGCCTGATTTATATTTTCCCCTCTGGATGGTGGTCCACTAAGGTTACTTTTATATCTGCTAGAAAACACAACTCTCCTTCTTGAGAGAACAGCAGCTGAGATGGTTCCCAAGGTTGCTTTGACCCCAAATATAGATCAAAGATTTGTTCCATAGTGTGTCATGCCTGATTTAGGCTTGAACTTGAGAATTACTTCTATTGCATTTAAAGGGATGTGAGGGGAAAAAAACACACAGAGTTTTTATGGTAATCAAATAATGCCATATTTACTGTATATGTGACTCAACCCCAAGTTCATGTATTGTGTTACAGGCATCACACAGACTTGTTATAGTCTGAACTACTGTATATGGATCCACTTAACTCATACAAAAGGCATCTGTTTTAACTATGGGTTGTTGACAAATCATAGTAGCATAATTAATACATAACATTATTATACATATTATACATAGTACATAACATTACTTTATTAATACATAATATTCTAATACATAATATTCTTTTCATTATTAATGCAATATTAATAATATTTAATATTGACATTATTTAATATTAATTTAATATTATATAATAATTTGATATTATTAATACATAACATTATTATACATATTATACATAGTAGCATAATTAACACATAACATTAAACCAAAGGTAGCATTAGAATGCGAAGAGAGGACTCTTTGGAAGAGACCCTGATGCTGGGAAAGATTGAAGGGAAAAGGAGAAGGGGACAGCAGAGGATGAGATGGTTAGTGAAGTCACTGAAGCAATGAGCATGAAACTGAGCAAACTCTGAAGGAGTGAAGGACAGGAAGGCCTGGCATGATATGGTTCATGGGGTCACGAAGAGTCGGACACGACTTAATGACTGAACAACAACAACAAAGCATTAGAGGGGGCATTAGAACTAGGTGTGAGCAGCCTTGGACAAATATCAAAGTCCTCATGCAAACAATCATTCAAAGTTCTGTAAAGAGCTCTTTTTATTCCTTGCAGGTTGGTGCTTGACAGAGCAGGAAACGGGAGCCTGGAAAAAAGTATCAGAGGGAGAAACAGGTATTCCCATCCCTTTTATTTTTATTCCCATCTAC